>NC_082711.1:109543645-109833645 GCF_030144855.1 Hypanus sabinus | reverse complement strand
TAACTCTTCATTCAACTTACACCCTACATCCAGACTGCTGTTTGGGGGCCTGTAGATAACTCCAATTAGGGTCTTTCTACCCTTAGAATTTCTCAGTTCTATCCATGCTGACTCTATATCCCCTGATTCTATGTCCCCCCTCGCAAGGGACTGAATATCATTCCTCACCAGCAGAGGCACCCCACCCGCTCTTCCAATCAGTCTGTCCTTTCGATAAGATGTATATCCTTGAATATTCATTTCCCAGGCCCTGTCCGCTTGAAGCCATGTCTCTGTTATTCCCACAACCTTGTACTTGCCAATTTCCAACTGAGCCTCAAGCTCATCTACTTTATTCCTTATACTTCGTGCATTCATATATAATACTTTTAATTCGTTACTCCCCTCTCCTTTCATATCAATTCCTATTTCACTTGGACATACTGTATGATCTCTTCTTGAGCTTTCTACTCCATTGATTCTGTTGTCCGTTTTAACTTTTCTTATTTTCACTTTTTCTTTAACTCCATCCTTATATTTCCACTTCATCCCCTCCCCCCACCCCCCACACTACTTAGTTTAAACACATCCGTGTTGCAGTGGCAAACCTGTCTGCCAGAATGCTGGTCCCCTGCCTATTAAGGTGCAACCCGTCCCTTTTGTACAATTCATCCCTACCCCAAAACAGATCCCAGTGGTCCAAGAATGTAAATCCTTGCTTCCTGAACCAGTTCCTCAGCCACACATTCAGATCCATTATCTCCCTGTTCCCGCCCTCTCCAGCACGAGGAACTGGAAGCAAACCAGAGATAACCACCCTGGAAGTCCTGCTTTTCAGCCTTCTTCCGAGTTCTCTGAAGTGCTGCCTTTAGAAGATGTCCTGGTTGCTGGGGAGGCTAGTGCCCGTCTTGGAGCTGACTGAGTTTCCAACTTTCCTCAGATTTTTCCGATCCTGAGCATTGGCCCCTCCGTTCCGCATGGAGTTTCAGCCAGTTTGAATGCTCTCCAAGCTACATCTCTGGATGTAAGAAGCTGAGAGGGGATCGGCGGAAGAACGGAAGAGCTGGAGAAGAAGGAATCTCATAGGAGGCCCTTCATCAGGATCG
Source organism: Hypanus sabinus (assembly GCF_030144855.1). Classification (NCBI taxonomy): domain Eukaryota; kingdom Metazoa; phylum Chordata; class Chondrichthyes; order Myliobatiformes; family Dasyatidae; genus Hypanus; species Hypanus sabinus. Next base: position 109,832,560 of record NC_082711.1, on the reverse strand, counting down.
ATAACCCCTGGCATTCTGTGTGTGTGTGTTGCTCAATCGTTCGGTGATCTGCAGAATCTGTTCTGTGCCTGATCAAGTGCCCCGTACTGCTCATTATTGCCCTGATACCTGGGATTGTCCATAAAGGTGCCTCCGCTCCTGAGTGCAGCTTCGGATAGAGGTTAAAATGGGTTCGGCGGTAGAGTTATTGGAAGGTGGGACTACCTGCAGACCTATATGTTTATGTATTGTTTGTTTGCTGAGATATAGCACGGAATAGGCCTTTCCGGCCCTTCGAGCCGCGCCGCCCTGCAACCCCCGAATTAACCCGAGCCCAATCACGGGACATTTTACAATCACTAATTATCCTACTTAACGCTAGGTCTTTTGGACTGGAAGAAACCGCAGCACCTGGAGAAAACCCGGGCATTATTCGGGGAAGGCATACTGAGGTTGTTAGGATTGAACTCCGAACGCCGACGCCCCAAGCTCTAAAAGTGCGCGTTAATCTCTACGCTACCGCGGCGGCCCAGTCTCATTCAAGGCGCCTTCAAAGACTCTATGAACTGAATAGGCACTTCCACTTTACCAACATAAGATGTAGTAGGTAGATGGTTTAATGCAAGGGACAGACAGCAGCGAAGGTTCATGTTTGAAAAGCTGTGTAATGGTCTACTTAAGAGTCCAGTGGATGCTCACGAGAATGATTCCGGACATGAAAGGATTAACCTCTGAGGATCGTTAGATGGCTGGTTCCCGACTCGCTGGAGTTTTAAAGAATAAGGTGGTGGCGGCGGGCCTAGAGAGAGGGTGGATGTTCAGATGATGTTTCCTATAGTGGAAGAGTCTAGGACCAGAGGGCACAGCCTCAGAACAGAATGGCGTCCCTTTAGAACAGAGATGAGGAGGAATTTCTTTAGACAGAGTGAAGGGAATCTGTAGAATTCGTTGCCTCAGTCGATTGTGGGGGCCAAATCATTCAGTATATTTAAAGCAGAGGTTGATTGGTTCTTGGTTAGTCAGGGCATTAAATGTTGCAGCGAAAAGGCAGAGGATGGGTGTGCGAGGGATAATGAATCAGCCATGACGGAATGGCGGTGGTCTAGATTGGCCGAATGGCCTAAATAACTCCTACGTCTTATGGTCTAAACGATTGACCGAGCAGCGATGTCCAGGAAGGTGATTAAATTAAACAAGTGGAGATATTGCGGAAAACGCGAGAGTCTGTCGATGCAAGAATTCTTGAGAAAACACACAAAATGCTGGAAGAATTCAGCAGGTCAGGCACCATCTATGGAGAGGAATAAACGTTCGGGCCGAGGCCCTTCATCACAACTGGAAAGGAAGAGGATTGAAGCCAGAATGATGGTGTGTGGGAGGGGTGGTGGAAATAGAACCAATAATGTCATGGATGATTGCATCCACCCTGCTGTTCGACTGTTCGTCCCACTCTCAGCAGGTTCGGGGCTACATATCATCTGCGCCAGGACTGAAAACAATTACTTCTTTCAAGCAGTAAGGCTGACCAACACCGCCACCCACTAACCACCCACACGCCCCACCAGAACTTTATCATTTCCTGTCAGATTCACCCTATGTACAGATACTCCTGTGCCTTCTGTCACTTTATGGGCATGCAGTTAATTTATGTATATAATCTATCACACATATTTATATTTATTGTTTTTAATACTATTGTTTCCTTTATTGTATTGTGTTTAATTTTTATGTTGCATCGGATCCGGAGAAACAAATGTCCCGTTCTCCTTTACACTTGTGCACAGGAAATGATATTAAATATTCTTGAATTTAAAAACGGGACTCGTCGGGCCCAATAGCTGGAATCAATTTCACAAAACACCCTTTCTGATGGAGAGCATAGCAGTTGGAATTTATTCCAGGCAATTTGTGTCGAGGACTTTTGTCGCAGTAAGTTGGCCCAACATTCTTTGAACAGATGGGAGAGCCAGTTCCTTAGGCCCGCCATTCGAATCCTCCTTGACTTTAGTGTCTACGCAGAGACTCGGGCTGGACCCAGCGCGGAGCCAAGCTGCTGTGTGCCGTTCATTCAGGATTGTTGAATGCCATTTCCTGTACACAAGCGTAAAGGAGAATGAAGTAATTGTTACTCCGGATCTGATGCAGAGCAAAAAAAAAACCGCCCAGAAAAGATAAAGATCACAATAAAGTATACGAATTGTATCGGAAGGTCAGGCTCTTTAAAAAAATGTAATCAAATCATTAGAAGGAGGTGACATAAGAAGTAACGTTGGAAATGAGGTGCAGAATCGTTGTGGGTAGAGCTAAGAAACAGTAAGGGTAAAATGACCCTGATGGGAGTTATATACAGACCTCCGAAGATTAACAGAGATGTGGTCTACAATTTTTATGGGGAAAAATGCGTGTTAAAAATACATTGTTACAGCAATGGTTGGAGGATTTCAATATGCAGACAGTTTGCAAAAATCACGTTGATGCTGGGTCCCAAAGGGGGAATTTGTAGAATGCCTATGAGATGGCTTTTAGAGCAGCCCTTGGTTGAGCCCACTAGGAGATCAGGTACTCTGGATTTGGTGTTGTGCAATGAACCGGAATTGATCAGAGAGCTTAAATTAAAGAAACCCTTAGTGAAGCCAGTGATCATAATATGATAGAATTCACCCTGCAATTTCAGAAGGAGAAGCTAAAATCAGATGTATCAGCATTACGGTAGAGTACAGAGGCATGAGAGAGGAGCTGGCCAGAACTGATTGGAAGGGAGCAGCAATGGCTAGAGTTTCTGGGGGTAATTTGGAAGGCGCAGGAAGAAGAAGTTTTCTAAAGCCCGCATGATACAGCTGTGGCTGACAAGAAAAGTCAAAGCCAAAATAAAAGCCGAAGAGCCAAATACAGTTCAGCGAAAATTAGTGGAAAGTTGGAGGATTGGGGTGTTTTTGAAAGCCAACAGAAGACAAGCTACAAAGGTCATAAGGAAAGAATCGGAGGATGTGTGCTTGAATTTTTATAAGACACGTGAAGTGAATTAGGCTATTCGGGCCATTGAATCTGTTCCACCATTCCATCATAGTTGATATGTTAACCCTCTCAACCCCATTCTCCTGCCTCCTTCCCGTAACCTTTGACGCCCTTTCTAATCAAGAACGTATCAACCTCTGTTTTAAATACACCCAACGATCTGACCTCCGAAGCCGTCTGCAGCAATTAATTCCATTGATTCACTTCACCACCCTCTTGCTGAAGATGTCCCCTCTCATCTCCATTCTAAATGGACTCTCTTCTACTCTGAGGCTGTGCCTTCTGATCCTAGACACCCCTACATCCTCTGCTCATCCACTCTATCGATGATAAGTTTCTATGAGATTCCCCTCCCCACCTCATTCTCTTATCTCCAATGAGTACAGATTCCAGATCCATCAAACGCTCCCCACGCGTTAACCCTTTCATTTTTGAGGAGCATTCACGTAACGTCCGTTGAACCCGCTCCAATGCCAGCAAATTCTTCCATGAATGAAGGGCCCAACGGTGGCGTAGCGGTTTTCCTGGCGCTGTTACTGCATCGCGGAGTAAGTGAATAACATTCACTCACAATATTCCAAGTGCGGTCTGACCAATGCCTTATAAAAGCTTCAGCGTTACATCTTTGTTCTTATATTGTAAATAACTGAATGTTAATATTGCACTTGCCTTCCTTACTACCGATTCTGAGTGGCGGGGCTGAGATATGTCTCTACCTTCCCTCCGCTAGCCTGCAGGTCACTCTTGGCCAAGGTGTAGCATCTATTTAGCCCCCTTCTACCCGATCAGGATTACGTGAAAACATGGAAGCTGGTCGTTTGAGCAGCGGCTGCATATCACAAGCCCTGGTTATGTGACTCCTGACGCCGGCAGACAGTCTCTGAAGAGAATTGTTAATAATAGCTAGGATCACGCTTCTTGTAAAGACGCTGGCCATAAGAAGGCAATGGCAAAAACAGTTCTGTCGAAAAATCTGCATGACCATGATGTTCAAAGAGCGCGATCGCCCACGCCGTACGACAGGGCACATAGTGACTCTTCGTGTTAGTGCGGCTTTCGGGGTCGCATGGGAGGCGCGGGATCGGATGTGCTCGACCCGGCTCATTTTATTATCGATGTTGATTATATCGATGTATAACAAATAATATTATCGATATTATTGTCACACGTAGCAAGATACGGACAATGGCATTTCATTTCAGTTTGCGTGCCATCTGGACCGGCCATAGACGGCGGTGGACCAGCAGGGCGCTCACAAGGATGCGCGGACTATAGGAACGCAGTCTAGTTACGACATACTGTATCCCCAAGTCGTACACCTTCTATACGGGATATACAATCAATGGGCCCTTTTGTAAGGCACACTTGTTTGTTGATGAGAATATCTAAACAGCCAGGCACGTGTCATCAATTCAATGCATTTCATCCAGCAACTTGTCAAACTGGCTGTGCTGATAAGTCAGGAGTTTAGTCTTACTTAGCATTTTTAAAAGCCAAACTGAGATTGAAAGATATATATCCAATGGCCACTTTATTAGGTAAATCTGTGCCCCTGCTTGTTAATACAAATATTTAATAAGCTAATCGTGTGGCAGCAACTCAATGCAGAAAAGCATGCAGACAAGTTCAAGAGGTTCAGTTGTTCAGACGAAACTTCAGAATTGAGAAGAAATTTGATTGAAGTGATTTTGACTGAGGAATGATTTTTTTTTAAATTCCAAACGGGGTGGTTTGAATATCTTATAAAGAGCTGGTTTCCTGGGATCTTCATATACTGCACTCTCTAGAAAAACAATAAAACGTCCGGTGAGCGGCAGCTCTGTGGGTGAAAACACCTTGTTAATGAGAGCGTTCAGAGGAGAATGGCCAGACTGGTTCAACCTGATGGGAAGGCGACAGTAACTCAAATAACTGTGTGTTACAATAGTGCTGTGCAGGAAAGCACCTCGGAACGCACAGCACGTCGAACCCTGATGTGGATAGGGTACAGCAGATGAAGACCACGAACATACCCTCAGTGGTCACTGTATTAGGTGTAGGGGGTACGGAGTAAAGTGGCCTCTGAGCGGAGTCTCAGCGAACACAAAAGAGAAACTTACCGAACGTACTCCTGGCTTCTGCAATGCACCAATCGATTCAAGATTCTTTATCGTCATTTGTCAGTACGCAAGTGATTGTTACTCCCGATCGGCAGTATAACAAAATACAATAACCAATAAGAAGATGATATCACAATAAAGCGGAAAAGCACGATCTCCAGGGTAGTCATTTCTGGATTCCTGCCCGTGACACGTGCCAGTGAGGGCAAGAATAAGATGATTTGGCAGATGAATGCGTGGCCGAAGAACTGGTGCCGGGCCAGGGGTTCATACTTCTGGATCACTAGGATCTCTTCTGGGGGAAGGTACGGCCTGTGCAACAGGGACAGATTACACCCAACTCCAATGGCTGCCAATATTGTTGCGGCCAAGTTTGCTTTTCGGGAGCTATTCGGGAGGGTTTAAATTAGTTTGCCAGCGAGCGATAGGAACTGGAGTGAGACTGCTGAGGATGAGACAGCAAGGACAGGATGGTGATGGGACAAATTCCAGATAACGGAATGAATGCTGCAATGCAAACGAGGGGACGAAATCGAAAGGGTAGATGATTACAGGACTGAAGGTGTCATATTTGAATGCGCGCAGTATACCGAACAGCGTAGATAAACTTGAAGCACAGTCACAGTTTGGCTTGTATGATGTGTGAATCTCACTGAATCGTAGCTGAAAGAAGATGGCAATGGGGCGGGGGGGGGGGGCTTAATATCCAAGGATACACAATCTATCGAGGGGGCTGGGTGGCTCTGTTGGTTAAAAAAAGAAATGAAATCATTAGAAAGAGATGGCAGAGCATCGGCAGGTGTGGAATTGTTTTGGGGTCGAGCTGAGAAACTGCAAGGGTGAAAAGACTTTGTTATATATAGGCCTACGACCAGCAGCAAAGATGTGGTCTACAAATTACAACGGGAGGTAGAACATCCATGTCAAAAGGGCAATGCTACGATAGTCATGGGGAGGGGGGGGGGGATTTCAATACGCAGGTAGACTGGGAAAAGGTTACCAATAAGGAGAATTTCTAGAATGCCTACGAGATGGCTTTTTAGAGCAGCTCGTGGTTGAACCAACGAGGGGAATAGCTATTCTGGATTGGGTGTTGCGCAATAAACAACGGTTGATTAGAAAACTTATGGTAAAGGAGTTCTTAAGGGCCAGTGATCAAAATATGATATAATTCACCTTGAAATTTGAGAAGATGAAGCTAAAGTCAAATGTATCAGTATTACAGTGGAGTAAAGGGAACTACAGAGGCATTAGAGTGGCCAAAATCGATTGGAAGGGCGAGACGAACAGGGATGACGGCAGAGATGCAATGGCTGGAGTTTCTGGGAGCAAGTCAGAAGGCACCGGGCAGATATATCCCGAAGAAGAAGAAGCAGTCTAAAGGCATGATGATGCAACTGTGGCTAACAAGAAAAGTCAAAGCCAACATAAAAACCAAAGAGAGGGCATATAATAGAGCAACATTAGTGGAAAGTTAGAGGACTGGGGACCTTTCCAAACAACAGACGGCAGCATTGAAGTTATAAAGGAAAGAAAGATAGAATGCGAAGATAAGATAGCCAATAATATTAAAGAGGATAACAAAAGTTACTTCAAATATATAAAGACTAGTAAGTATTAGACCACTGGAGAAGTATTGATGGGAGACAAGGAAATAGCGGACGAATTGAGGACATATTTTGCATCAGTCTTCACTGTGAAATATACTAGCAGTATGCTAGAATTTCGAGAGCGTCAGGGTGCAGAAATGCACGAAGTTGACAATACTGGGGAGAAGGTGCTCGGGAAACTGGAAGGACTGAAAGTAGGTAGTCACCTGACCAGATGGGCTACACTCCAGGGTTCTAAATGAGGTGGGTGAAAAGACTATGGAGGCATTAGCAATAAACTTTCAAGAATCAATAGACTCTGGCATGTTTCCAAAGGACTAGTAAAATGCAATTGTTACTGCAAGAAGGCAGAGAGGCAGAAGAAAGGTTATAATAGGCCAGTTAGTTTGACCTCAGTAGTTGGGAAGATGTTGGAGTTGATTGTTAAGAATGTCGTTTCGTGATTCTTGGAGGCACATGATAAAATAGCCCGTAGTCAGCATGGTTTCCTTAAGGGGAAATCTTCCCTATAGATTCTGTTGGAATTCTTTGAAGAAATAACAGATAAAAGAGAATCGGTGCATGTTGTCCACTTGGAATTTCAGAGGCCTTTGACAAGGTGCCACACATGAGGCTGTTAACAGTTTAAGAACCCATTGTATTACACGAAAGATACTAGTATGCATAAGGCATTGGCTACTTGGCAGGAGGCAAGGAATGGGAATAAAGGGAGCCCTTTCTGGTTGTCTGCCAGTGAGTAGTGGTATTCCACAGGGGTCTGTGCTGGAACCGATTCTTTTTACGTTTTATGTCAATGAGTTGAACGAAGGAATTGATAGCTTCGTAGCCAGATTTGCAGACAATATGAAGATAGGTGGAGGGGCAGGTAGGGTTGAGGAAGCAGAGAGGCTACTGAAGGACTTGGAGAGATCAGGATATTCAGCAAAGAACTGACAAGTGGAATCCAGTGTCTAAAAATGTGTGGTTATGCATTTTGGTAGAAGAAATAAAAGCATAGATTATTTTCTAAATGGAAAGGAATTGCTAAAATCTGAGATGCAAAGGGACTTGGGAGTCCTTGTGTACGACTCCTTAAAGGTTAATTTGGCAGGTTGGGTCAATGGCGAGGAAGGCAAATGCAATGTTGGCATTTATTTCGACAGGACTAGAATATAAAAACAAAGATATAGTGTTGAGGCTCTATAAGGCACGGGTGAGGCCTCATTTGGAGAATTGTGAAGAGTTTTTGGGCCCCTTATCAAAGAAATGATGCGCTGGTATCGGACGGGATTCAAAAGAGTTTCATGAAAATAATTCCAGGATTGACAGATTTTTCATAGGAAGAGCGTTTGATGGCTCGGGCCTGTATTCACTGGAATTAGGAAGAACAAGGTGGGGGTCACTTCACTGAAACCTATCGAATGTTGAAAGGCCTCGGTAGACTGGATGTGGAGAAGAAATTTCTTAAGGTGGAAAACTTAAGGTCAGAGAACACAGCCTCTATTGAGGAGGGCGATCATTTAGAACCGAGGTGAGGAGGAATTTCTTTAGCCAGACAGTGATGAATCTATGGATTTCGTTGCCACGGGCGGCTGTGGAGGCCAAGTAATCTGGCTTATTGAAGGCGGAGGTTGACAGTCTGTTGATTAGTCAGGGCATGAAGGGATGCAGGGAGGCGGCAGGAGACTGGGGCCGAGATGGGAAAGGATCAGTCATGGGGAAACTGCGGAGCAAACTCGATGGGCCAAGTGGCCTAATTCTGTTCCTATGGCCTTATGCTCTAAAGAAATATAAACACATATGATTGTAAATTGATTTAATGTTCATAAAGTGACGCTAGGCACTGGAGTGTCTGAACATAAGGTGTTTCTGATTGGAAATGATAAAGTAGTGGGGGTGTGGGGGTCTGATTGGAAATGATAAAGTAGGGGGGGCGATTTAGCGGGTGGAGGTAACGATCAGCTTTGCAGCTTTCGGAATGTAACTGTCTTTGAGCCTAGTGGTTCTAGCGTGGATGCGGTGTAACCTCATCCCTGTTGGGAGTGGGACGAACAAAGTGTGTGGAATCCTTTGTAACTTTAGTGGCCTTCTTCTGGCACCTTCTGTATACAGGTATATTGTATATCCTTAATGGATAAGAGAGGGTGCCCAATGAAAAAGGGTTGAGCGAGCTAAGTTTTTTTTTCTTTGGAGAGAAGGAATGTGAGAAATGACCTGATAGAAGTGTACAATATAATAAGAGACGTAGGTAGGCTGGTGACGTCGATGGGTTTGGCAGTTCTAACTACCCGTGTAGAGCCCTCCTTTCCGCCGCAGTAGAGTTTTCACATCAGTCCCTCTCCAGAATGACGCTGTACCTTAGGTCAATGCAATTTCACGCGACAAGTTATGAACAAGCGCGCATTGGCGTGCATCTTCTTGGATGTGTGTGTGTGTGTGTGTGTGTGTGTGTGTCTGTGTGTGTGTGTGAGTGTGTGTGTGTGTGTGTGTGTGTGTGTGTGTGTGTGTGTGTGTGTGTGTGTGTGTGTGTCTGTGTGTGTGTGTGAGTGTGTGTGTGTGTGTGTGTGTGTGTGTGTGTGTGTGTGTGTGTGTGTGTGTGTGTGGTATGTGTGTGTGTGTGTGTGGCTGTGTGTGTGTGTGTGTGTATGTGTGTGTGTGTGGTATGTGTGTGTGTGTGTGTGTGTGTGTGTGTGTGTGTGTGTGTGTGTGTGTGTGTGAGTGTGTGAGTGTGTGTGTGTGTGTGTGTGTGTGTGTATGTGTGTGTGTGTGTGTGTGTGTGTGTGTGTGTGTGTGTGTGTGTGTGTGTGTATGGGGGGGGGGGGTTGAACCAGTAACCATTTCTGGGTGAAATCACGCCCACTGGAAATTGGCCCTTTGATTTTAGTGCGGTGGACATTTAGAGTGATCTGCGGTTCGTTCGGTAATGCGGCAGGCCGTACGCAGCGTGTTTCTCTCATTGGCCACGTCAGTTAGTGTCGCTGACGTTGACCCACCATCTCCGTGTGTCGGCCACTGATCACCTAGGAATTACCGGCATTAACAGTGGGCCAGGTAAAAGGATAAGATGCCTTCTACATGGCCTCACTCGGGCTGGATTGCGCCTGCTGTTTCACTGGTTACAAACTTTCATATGACATAGAGAAGTACAGGCCGGTAGGCCCACAATGTTATGCTGACCTTTAACCTACTCTAAGATCAATCCAATTCTTCACTCCCCACAGCCCTCCATTTTTCTTTCACCCATATACCAGAAGAGCTTAACAGGTCAGTCAGCATCTGTGGAGGGGTATAAACAGTCGACATTTCCGGCCGACACCCTTCATCATGAGGACTTCTGTTGAAGGGTCTTGGCCTGAAACTTTGTCTGTTTATTCCTCTCCATAGGTGCTTCCTGACCTGCTGAGTTCCGCCAGCGTTTTCTCTGTGTTGCTCAGGATTTCCAGCAAATGTAGAAACTTCTGCGTCTTTAACTACCCCCTACTGTATCTGTCTCTACTACCACAATGCCTGGATAATATGGAAATTGGCAAAGAGGCTATAGAACTTAGGACATGGCATCTCAGTACAGGCTTGCCGAGGTCCTCCAGCATTTTGTGTCTGTTGTTTTGGATTTCCAGCATCTATAGATTTTCTCGTGTTTATGACAGTGCAAAGCACTGTATTTGTCAGTGGACCTTTAAGGTGGTTCCAGCCACCCCCCCCCCCCCCAACTCTCCACATAGTTTCCTATCGTCCATGTACCTCTAAGGGTCTCTGACTTAGAGAGACACACTGAATCTCTGCTAGGCACGGAAACTGCACTGTAGCGATCAGGAAGGCTCTAGAACAGGTAGTCAACAATGTCCAACGCATCATTGGCACCGGTCTGCCCACTATCAAGGACATATATACAGCGAGGTGCTGCAAAAGGATTCCGCCCACCCTGCTCATGGACTTCTTGTCCCACTGCCATCAGGACATAATGGACATACAATCAATGCAAGTGTGGAGTACAGTTGCTGACTGAACGAAGCAATGCGCCCCCAGTAGGGGGTCTATTCCTACTGCAAGTGTCAGCCGTTTGGGGCCTCGCTGGTTTTTTAAACCACAGTGAATTCACAATTGGCTTTCAAAGGCCGGCGACGGCGGAACGCAAATCTCCAGGCAGCTTCAGACCACGTGGCTCCGTGACCTCGAAGTGGGCTGTTGCGCAGAAAGCTCGAAGAGGCGGCAGGAACAATAGCGTCTCCGGCTGCCGGCTGATTGACAGCTGCGCCCGGAACCCGGCGCCGTTAGACGGCGGAGGTTGAGAGACTGCATTGCATATCCTTCTCGTTCCGAGTCAGTCCAACTCGCCCGGTTTATCCGCATTCTGGTGCCCCCGCCCCCGCGATCAAACTGTATGTTGTAGAGTGAGGGAAAGCCCGCACCCGTGTTCTCAAGCAGTTAATTGACGCTTGTTCCGCCTGGTAAGAATTTAAACCATTTTCTTCTTAAATGCATTGCAGTAATTGTCTGGACAACAGTGCCCTCTGGTAGCCCGCTGTCAGAATAACTAGGACGGTGAAAGAATAGATATTTGTAAACGGGTGTCCCGTCTCCTATTTCTCCCTGTGCAGGTGTTTACTCAGATGTTACTGAATCCCCGAAGTCGCTCGGCCGGTATAATCGCCCTCGGCGCTGTTCTGTTTTTTGTTTGGTGTACAGTGGGGGGGGAGAGGGAGTGAGATCCGAAGGACCTACGTTTACGGCCGGGTGCTGTCGGAGTGCAGGCCTCAGTAAACGGGTGTCGTCTGCCCCCTCTCCGCATTCCGAGCAACTGCACTTGTTCGCGTCACCCGATTCTCAGCGATGTGTGTTTGCAAGCTGGAGAAGGCGCACTTTCCCGCTGCGCTCGGCATTGGCTGCGCGGCTCCGCGGTCTCTGCAATCGCCTTTAATCGCCTGTTAAATACTTCCCCTTTTTAAACCGACACTCTGCAAACCCTGAAACCAATGTCGCTTCCGCCTGCCCATAGGACCGTAAGGCATAGGATTAGAATTAGGCCGTTCGGCCCATCGAATCTGTACGGCCATTCCATCATGGCTGATTTATTAACCCTCTCAACCCCATTCCCTTACCTTCTATCCGTACGTTTTGACACCCGTACTAATCGAAAACCTATCAACCTCCACTTTAAATATACCCAATAATTTGGTCTCCACGGCTGCCTGTGGCAACGATTTCCACAGATTCACCACACTCTGGCTGAAGATATCCCTCCCCATCGCTGTTTTGAATCGACATCCGTCTATTCTGAGGCTGTGTCCTCCGGCCTTATGCTCCCCCACTATAGGAAGCATCTTCTCCACATCCACGCTGCCCAGACCTTTCAATATTTGATGGGTTTCAATGACATGCCCAGTCTTCTAAACTCCCGCGAGACAAGGCCCAGCGCCATTAAACGTGACTCATATGTTAACCCCTTCATTCCTGGGATAATTCTCGAGAACCTCTTCGGCCCTCTGTCGCTCCGCGCTGAGAGTCTCTGCTGTGTAAGACCCAGCCAGCACCACTCCTGCGACTCTTGGGTTCCATGGAGTTTCTGAAACCAGTAGGAAGATTGCTCACTGCTTCTCAGCAATAACTCTAGTTTCGTCGCTGCCCCGATCTGCTTAATGTTCACACTGCATACTTGCTTACATTATCCCGACCGGGGTATAGGCCGCCGACAGTAGTTCGCAGGAGTCCTTGGGGCTGGGCCAGCCTTTCACGTTGTTCCCAGGTGTAGTCCATCTTCGAAGATACATACAATGTGCGAGAGGAGCTCAGCAGGCCAGGCAGCCCGAAACATCAACTGTTTATTCCCATCCTTAGCTCCTAGCTATCCCGCCGAGCTCCTGCAGCCCACTGTGTGTACCACTGTAAATTTCCAGCATTTGCAATACCTCTTGTGTCCATCTCTGGAGATCCTTCCCCTCTCAGAGATGGCGTCTTCGGAGCTTCTGGTTCACATTTCTGTAGAGATGGACTCGTATGGGATGGGGTTGCTATCTTTTCACAGCCAGGCTTGGGACTGCCCATGGGCAAGTTCCACATTACCTGGCCTTGCAATGAATTTGCTCGTCCCTATCCCGCAAATTTCACCACATCCTGAAATTATCTTCCTAAAAAGAGAATCAGCCATTCGGTGCTCCCATGCTCTCTTCCATGTTCCCGTGCTCTGCATTAATTCTCAGGGATTGCCTCACCTGAATTTTGTTGTGGAATTTCCGTCCGGGTTGCATTTTTTCCCCACACGAATGTCAGTCTGAGGTTATCTTCCATGTGTCTGTTTTGCACCTGTAAGTTGCAGATTTTCATGCTGCCCAGAGTTACAGTTGAATAGCCCGTGACAGATGAGGGTATTCAGAGGTAATGCAGTAGCTAAGAAAATGTTTATTTACTTATTTAGAGATACAAGGTTGAACGGGCACCTCCGGCCCAGTGAGGTTGTGCCACCGAGCCACCCTCCAATTTAACACCAGCCTAATGACTGGACCTGTTCTTCTTCAAAAGTCCCATCACCCCTACTGGGGCTTAGTCCACTGACAGCTACTCACCAGAATCCAGTGTTCTGGGCCAGTCTTTCAGGTTGTCCCCGGGTGTAGCCATCTTTGAAGGTCTTTACTCTCCCATCTTTTCAGCTTCTGTTGGTGTTTCTGTAGCTTTGGGGTTCTACGGGATGGGGTGGCCAGCTCATGTCCATCCCTCCTCCCTTCACGACCGGACTTGGGATCGTTCTTGGAGGAGTCACAGGACAGTTTACAGTAACCAATTAACCTACTAACTGGTGCATCTCAGGACTGTGGGAAGAATCCATCACCACCCAGAGCAAACCGACAGTCATGGAGAGAATGAACAGACTCCTTACAGAATCACTGGAACTGGGTTCCAAACTCTGATGCCCAGAGCTGTAATAGCATCGCACTACCATCGAGCCCCACATGAGGAAATACCCTCATTTAGCCAGCACAGAGCACCGAGTCAGGAGTAAGTGGCCCCTACCCACCCCATCCAGCAAGCTCTCAAAGTCAAGCAGATGCGGAGGCATTTCTTCAGCAAGAAGGGTGGTGAATTCATTGCCAAGGTTGATAGGTTCTTGATGAGTATGGGCATCCAAAGCTATAGGGAGAAAGCAAGAAAATCAGACGATGGAATGGCGGAGAAGACTCGACGGCCCGAGTGGCCTAATTTTTCTCTTACGTACGCCCTCTAGGGGACTTCCTAAGCAGAAGTAACTAATCCATTTATAGTTTAGTCCCGAATGGGGTCTCGGCCCGAAACATCGGCTCTTTATTCATTTCTATTAATGCTGAAACGGCTGCTGACTTCCCCAGCAAGTTGTGTGTGTTGCTTCGGATTTCCAGCAACTGCAGAATCTCGTGTTTATAATCTAGTTTATCTTGTCAACGTAACCACAAAAGGCTGAAGGCTCTGAGATCTCGAACACGGCCTCGACTGTCACGAGTATGTAATCCTTCTGACAAAATAAAACTGATAGAATGAAATAGGGATTTTATTTGCCCATTAACTCGGAAGAGTCAGTGACAAGTACGGACGAAATTGCAGCCGAATGCGAGAATCGAGTTCGAAGTATTCGCAGAGTGGGACGGGAGTATTTACTAGCTCAGGAAGCTATCAAAGGCAAACTAGGTTCTAATTAAGGGTTTCGGCCGGAAACTGTTATTATCTCTTTCCATATTTGCTGCCTGGCCCGCTGAGTTCCTTCAGCATTTTGTGCGTGGGGAGAGGGACGCTCACTCAGAATTAAGAGAGGCTCTAAATTTAAAATCAGTCTGTGAGCCATTAAAGGGCGCAGGCAGAGGACAACGAGCACTGCGTGCTGCGGACACATGCAGGGTTGCTTGCATTGCCGCCCCCGCTGCAAGCTCCAGGCCAGCGCGCTTGTCGCCCCGGCAGGGTGGCTCCGTAGCTCGCGCTAATTGGCAGCTGAGCGTGTCAATCATTGGGATGATTGACGGGCGGGCGTAGCCCGGCGGGACCGGTGACCTTTTGGCGGGCGAAGCGAGGCTGGGCTGGGCTGGGCCGGGCCGGGCCGGGCCGGGCCGGGCCTCCGCCCTCAGGTAATCGCTTCACTCGTTTGGCGGCGGCCGGACGTGCGCTTCCCCCATCTCCACCGCTTGTGGCCGGGCAGAGCTGAGGTGGAGGCCGGGACCCTGCCGCCGACGTCATCTGGAACTGGATATACACGGCAGGGCGGAGGGAGGACCATGTGTAACGACCGGGGAGAGAAAGCGGCAGCGAGGAGGAGGAGGGAGGGGAGAAAGGAGGGGGTCGATGCGAGGGCGAAGGAGGGAGAGGGGAGGGTAGAGAAGGAGGAGGAGGAGCAAGCAGGAACGGGTGGGAGGAGGGGGAGGGATAGGGTAAGGGGGCAGGGAGAGGAGGTAGAAGGGGGATGGGGAGAGAAGGGCGGGTTAGAGGAGGGGAAGGGAGTAGAGAGGGGGAGATGGAAGGTGAAGGGGATGGATGAGGAGGAGAGTAGGCAAGAAGAATGGGATGGGGCAGGAGGAGGCAGTTGTAGAGGGAGAGGAGTGGAGGGGAGTGACATGGGAGGGATGAGAGTAGGAGGAAAGGGATGAGAAGCAGAGTGGGTGAGGTGGGAGGTGAGAGCAGTGGAGAAGGGGCAACCAGTAAGGATGGCGTGAGCATCTGGGTGACTGATGAATGATGGGTGGAGGGGAAAATAGAGGGGGAGTGAAATGGGGCTGAAAAAGGTGGAACAGATTGGAAAGTGAACAGATTAGAAAAGGGGAGAGGAGGAATGGCAGGAGGGGGAGGGAGAGTGGAGGGGAAAGGGGAGTGAATGGAGAACAGAAGAGATGGAATTGGGAAGGGGATGGTAGGGAGAAAGAAGAGGTGGAAGGAAAGAATTCTTATAGCAGTTTGTGTGGTGTGTTGGGCAGAGGGAATGTAGGCAGGCTGAGTCCTGGTTTTATGAAGGGGAGTGTCAGGTGATGGAGGGAAGGTGTGAGGCAGGGGGGGGGGAATAGGAGGATGAGTGGAAGAGGCATGGAGGAAGGAGGAGTTGAGCAGTGGAGGCTTAAGAGGGTAGTACAGGGTGAGAGAAGGGACATGAAGTTGTAAAAGATAGTTGTGGGGCAGGGGCATTGAGGATGAAGAGTTCAAGAGATGGGAGGGGATGAGGCAAAGATGCTGTAGGAGGGATGAGGGTTGAAGGTATTCATAAGTGGATTAAGGAGACAAAGGTTAAGAGAGGTGATGACTGAACTAGGTGGTGTAGTTGGGGGTGGGTTGCATTAAGGAGAGCAGAATCAAGAGGGGAGAGATCTTGAGGCTGAAAACAGCTCATGACTGTGGTGATTGAGGGGGTTGAGAGGAGAAAGGAGAGTATGACAGAGTTGTGAAGGAGCAAAGTTGAGGGGCGCTGAGCACTGAAGTGGTTGTCAATGATTGGAGAACATGTCTTATGAGGAAAAGTTGAGTGAGCTGGGGCTTTCCCTTTGGAGTGAAGGAGGATGAGGGGTGACTTGACACAAGGTGTATCAGATGATAAGAAGCATAGATAGAGTTGACAGCCAGAGACATTTTCCCTAGGGCAGGAATCGCTTGTAAAAGGAGGGAATAATTTTAAGGTGATTGGAGGAAGGGGTAGGGACGGTATCAGAGACAGTGATGGGCGCCATTGCTGGTGGTAGGGGCAGACACTTTCAGGCCATTTAAGAAAAAGATGATGGTAGGATGGAGGGTATGTAGGAGGGAAGTGTTCGATTGATCTTGGAGTAGGTTACAAGGTCAGCATAGCATGGTGGGCCGATGGACCTGTTCCCAGTTTGAAGAAAGGGATGGTATTGAGGGATTGTGAGGGCATAAAATGGGGTGTCTTAGTGAAGTATCAAGTAAGGGGATAAAACGGGGTGTCTTGGTGAAGTATATTGAGTGAGGGGATAGAATGGGGTGTCTTGGTGAAGTGTATCAAGTGAGGGGATAGAATAGGGTGTCTTGGTGAAGGGTATGAAATGAGAAAAGTGTTGAAATGAGTTAAGGATTGAAGGTGGAGGAAGTGGTTTCATGAAACAAGTTTGGAACTGGATATTGTGCAGTGGGAGTAGCGTGAATCATGGTGAGGTGGTAGGTGAATAAAGAATGAGGTGAAATGATGGGGTACCAAGAGGTGGGGATAGGCTGGTTGAGGGAGGGGGCAGTGGTTGAGGATGGAGGGGAGGGGTCATTGAGGATGGAGGGGGGGAGTAGTTGAGAATGGAAGGAAGCAGTGGTTGAGGACGGAAGGGTCGGGTCGTTGAGGATGGAGGGGAGTATTGCTGAAGTTGGTGGGAAGCTGGCGATGCAGAGCAGAATAGGCCTTGCCAACCCTTCAAGCTGTGACTTACCAGCAATCCTGACTTAATCATGGGACAATTTGCAATGACCAGTTATTCCACCTGGTACGCCTTTGGACTTTGGGAGGAAACTGGAGGACCTGGGGAAAACCCACACATAGCACGGGGAGGATGTACAGAGACTCCTTACAGAAGATGCTGGAACTGAACTCTGACGTCCCGAGATGCAGTCGCGTCACAGTAACCACTACGCTGCTGTGGTGGTCTAATTGGATGTTAAGCACTTGGAGGGGGGGGGGGGGGTGGAGGTGGAGGAGCAGGAGAAGAGGAGGGCATTAACATAGAAGGACCGGAAAGTATGGGAGGCTGGGGGTACAGACTAGAGGGGACTGCAGAAGCTGCAAGGAATGTGGGCTGGGAATGAGGAAGAGGGAAGAGAATGGAGGAGTGGGAGGATGGGTCAGAGTGTAGCTGGAGGGTGAAATTAAGAACTATGAGACTGAGAGGGGTTTCCAAAGAAGAGAGGGATTGAGGGGGTTGGGTGTGGCTGTGGTTCTGAAATGAGGTGTTGAGGGTGGAGGTGAGGCACTTTGGGATTTGATGGGAAGGCAGTGTGTTGGATGTTAAAATGGCAGGTGAAATGGGGAACTAAAAGATGAGAGCAGGAAGCTGCAGACGAGGGCAAGGCTATGGAATGAGGAAGAGCGGCTGTAATGGAGGGTGAAATGTAGGAGATGAAGAGTGAGAAAGGTGGGTGCGACGTTGGGCTTTGGTGGTGGAGCACAGGTCCAGAGGGTGGCTCGGAGGTTTGTGGTGGAAATCTGCTTGGTGCAGAGCAGCAAGTGTATAGTGTGGATTTGTAAGAGGAGCGGAAAGTGGTATGGGGTTAGTGAAGGAAAGTGGTGTTTGCGGGCATAGAGAGCGGAGTGGGGAATGCGGGAAACATCAAGGGCAAAGAAGAGGAGCAGATGTTAAGACAGTAGAATTAGGTCATTTCAGAAGGGAAGATAGGGAGAAGGAGTGGGGAGTGGGGCAAGGAGGATGAGGCATGGTGTGAGGTAGAGGGAATGAAAGGTAAGGGTGGGAATTGGGAGAATGGGGAGAATTCAATGATGGGACCAGGATAGGGAAAGGTGGGAAGAGAGAAGGTGAAGGGAAGAGGAGGGAGGGAGAGGGTGGGGTAGGTGGGATGAGACGGGATAAGGCAGGGTGATGGTGCAAAGAGATTGGGGTGAGAGTAGAGAGGAAGAGGAGGGATGGCTGAGAATTGTAGATAGGGTGAGGGTGGTAGGTGGGATGGAAGTAATAGTGGATGTAGATGGGATGAGGGTGCAGATAGTTATGTGGAAGCAAATTGAAATGAAGATGGGCATAGTGGTAGGTGGGAAGGGGGAAGAGTTGCGGGAAGGTGGAGGCGACGTTAGAGTTAGAGGCAGGGGAAGGGAGGTCGAGACACATGAGAGGGACGGATAGGTGTGAGGGATTGGACGAGTTGATGAAGGGGGAGGGAGACCTGGTGCTAGAGGAGAAAGTAGGGGAGGCTCGGAGAAAGGGAATGAAGGAAAGATGGATCTGGTGAGATAGACTAGGGGGGAGAGAAGAGTGGAGACGGGGGGTGGAGTGGAGGGTTAAAGGGAAAGAAAAGTCTAGATAAGGGGATGTGGAGAGGAGGTTTTCTATTGTGGGGGAGTCGAGGTCCAGAAGGCACAACTCAGAATAGAAGGATATATATTTAGAACAGAGGTTAGGAATTCCTTTAACCAGAGAATGGTGACTGTGGAATTCATTAGAACAGGCGGCTGTGCAGGCAGGACGAGTCTTGTGTATTGTATATTTAAAGCGGAGGTTGACAGGTTCTTGATTAGTCAGGGCGTCAAAGGTCATGGGGAGAAGGCGGGAGAATGGGGTTTAGAGAACAATTTATCAGCCTTGATGACTCGATGGGCTAAATCGCCTAATTCTGCTCGTATGTCTTAAGGAGACTGTAGAGAGAAAGAGGTGGGGTGGAGACGAGACGAGAGAGGGGCGGGAAGAGGCGGAGCGAAAGAGCAGCAGAAGAGATTGAGTGGACAAACGCGTGAAGCGTTCGGAGGGAGAGAAGGGAAAAAGAGGGGACGAATGGCGGTGGGGTGGGGATAATTAATGAGAGGAACAAATGTTTTTTTTCCGTTGACAAAAGATAATTAACTGGGGGTTGTAAGGGAACCAATGAAGTCATCTCCGCCGTGCACTGACTTAGGCTCAGCGTGAGGCCAGCGAAACCGCCGCTGCGACCGCATTGGAGTCTCGTCCGTCCCGGTTTTAAAAATCCCGTGGGGTAGGTTAGGGTCACATATGAGAAGGGTGCAATCGGTGAGTGCATTGTTAATCTTTCGGAAAAGGCAGGCAAGTAAATTATCGGAACCCTCGACTGATTCTGTGCAGGACAGAAATAGCTGGAGGTGCTCTTTACGCCAGGCTGCACCGGCGGAAGGGAGAGGGAGAAGTGAGAGATACATAGAAAAAGAGAGAAATAAAGAGAGGGCGAAAGATAGAGGGAAAAAAGAAAGGGAGAAGGAGAAAAGCGAGAGAAGATGAGATAGAAAGAGTAGAGAGAGGAAAGATAGAGAAGAGACAGGGAGAAAGCGAGAAACAGGAGCGACGGTAAAAGAATCAGCATCGAGGGGAGAAAGAAAAAAGAGGGAAAGATAGAGACAGAAATAAAGAGGGCAAAATAGAGCGAGGAAGAAAGTGAGAAATTACTTTCACAGGAACGTGGAAAAGTTAGCACGGAAAAGCAGAGTTGTAGAGAAGGTGAGGATTGGGAAAACAAAACGCAGGTCCACTATTTCCCTCTTCATTGATGCTACTCGGCATCAAAGCCGGGCAATGACAGCACTCTGAGACGATATATGTTTTTGTTGAATATGTAAATACCGGGTTATCGTCAAGAACGGGAAATATAAGCGGATTGGGCCAGTGCGTCAAAAATCAATTTCGAAGTAATTATGGTAAAGATGCATCAGAGAATGAACGTAACTTATACGCGAAATAATCTTGGATCAGAAAGCCATTTATGTGCACACTTACTAGAGGCATATCTTTCTTGTTAAAGATGGAACGTGGGACAGCCAACAGCAAAGCCCTTCACTGGGAGGTGAAAACTGAGTCAAGCCAAGCACAAGTTGACTGGTTCTTACGTGTTTATTCAGCTGTGACAGCTGTGCGGCGTGTGGGCGTGCTTTTGTAGCCCTGTAGAACACAACAAATTCTGCAGATGGCGCCTCTCCTCCCTTTTTTTTTAACCACATCCACTCTCCTTTCCTATCAGGTTCCCCCTCTTTCAGCTCTTTACCCTTTCCACTTATCAGCTCCTTTCTTCTTAGTTACTCCCCTCCCCCCACGTGTTTTTTATATTCTGGTATCTTCCCTCTTCCTGTCCAGTTCAGGGTCTCGGCTCGAAACAGCGACTGTTGATTCAGTTTCACAATGGCTGCCTGACCTGCTCAGTTCATCCAGCATTTTGTCTTTGGAGCCCCATTTCGGAGCCCTTGTGTCTACCTGCACCATTCTCTCGCCCACTTGATCCCTTCAGATACAGGGACTGGACCACCCCCCTAACCGCACACACACACACACTCACCCCCCCCCCCGCTCAACTGACTGAGAACTTTTTTTCTGTCGACATTTTTTTTGCCTCCGAATTGTATCAATACTGGTTTCTAACTTCAAAACACAAGCGCAGAGTTGGTCGCCGTGGTTATTGTAACTTAGGAACGAAATTATACATTTATAGTCATGTTGATCATCAAGTTTTGGCAAGAGTTCAGGAACATTAGTACAAAATACATTGACGCAGACTGGAAGTAGTCGCTAGCGTTTCCCACTCCCTGTTCGTTGATCTATGGTATCCAGCCGCGCACTTGGTGTTTACTGATACCAACCTCCGGTTTTTCCAGTGCGTCAGTCATAGGTAACATTGAAAATGGATAAATTAAAAAAGTTGGCGTAATGTTGTTTGAAGTACTCTGAGAAGCTTAACTTTGTTAACGTAAGCAGTCAGTGGCCACTTCATTGTGTACACCTGTACACTCCGTTAATGCGAATATCTATGGAATGGTTGTTGTGCCAGGCGGGGTGGTTTGGGTGTCTCAGAAACTGCTGATCTCCTGTGGTTTTCACGTACAATATAGTCCCTAGATTTTTCAGAGAGTCGCGTGAAAAAACCAAAACAAAAAATCCAGTGAGCGATAGTTATGGGAACCAAAATGCCTAGCGACATTTGAGAGAGGCCGAACTGACTGTAACTCAAATAGCCACGTGGTACAACTGCATTTCTTAACACACAACACGTCGAACTTTGAAGTGGATGGGCTACAGCAGTAGAGGACTACAGTCAATGGCCACCGACAGTTGATCGATTTCCCCATCTATTACGAGGCTCTGAGATAAGAACGGAAAACGTATCGTACACTGGTCTACGGTGTAGCCACGTAGTATGTGGAATGGAAGCTTTTACTGGCGCGGCTACTTGTAGATTGGCCGCACGCACTGCGGTTTCGGACTTCCCTTCTGTCAGATGTCGGTGCCCAGTCACCAGGGAAGGCCGCCGCCAGGGCTAGCAACATGTCAGTACAGTGGAAGCCCTCCTTTGGTTGGGGTCGACCATGTATGTTGCATCCTAATTGTCTATGGAAGCCAGAGCAGTACAATATGGAGAGCAAGCTGCTGCCCCATATGACAGTCCTCCCCCTCCTCCACACAGTGTATAAATCCACAGGAACAGCAGAACCCTTTCCAGTTTAGTACGGGCGGCATCGCAAGAATTGCCAGGCAGCGTTGAACCCGACGTGGGATTGCCAGCTCCGGAGCTTTCCTCGGGATTTACTCACGAAGCCTTCCCCGTGAGTGGGTATAGGCAGCGGAGGTTTGACATCAGATTTCTCTTTCTCCTACCTAGATGAACCGCCAACCACGGCTGACGAGCTCCCTCTGCCCGAAGTGACTGGTTTTAAGATCCCAGAAACCCGCCTTTGCCCGTTCTCGCTGTCAGTGGAAACGGTTCTGCCGGGTTTAGTAGCTAAACCACATGTGGGGGCCAGGAGCTGTTCTTGGTTGTCAAAGGGTTACTTTAGATCAGAGATGGGGAAGAACTTCTTTGGTCAAATAAATTCATTACCACAGGCGGCTGTAGAGGCCAAGTCGTTGAGTATATTAAAGCGCAGGTTGTTAGGTTCTTGATTAATCAGGGCGTCATAGGTTATGGGGAGAATACAGGTAAATGGGGTTGAGAGGGATATTAAATCAGCCATGATGGAATCGGCGGGGTTGGCTCGATCGGCAACTGGTCTAATTCTGCTCCAATGTCTTTTCCAGTCTGATAGACTGAAGCCAGTTCAGAATGGACTGGCTTAATGGTTTAGACCATGAAACACCCGTTGTCCTGGGGACAGCGGATCGGCCCAGGTTGGAATGCCGATGGAATTCCACCAGTCCAGGGAACACCAGAGGAAATGCCAGCGCAAATTGAACAGGCTAGCCGGGGCGGGATTTGAACTCACATCTTAGCTTGGACAGCCGCAAATATTAACAGCAGGTTGCAATTTTAATGAATGGTTTGTGGCACAGTAGAGCACAGAGAGGGTTGAAGCGATTACGGGTTTTGAAATCCCGTCCCTTCACCTTATGAATTAGTTCTTTAATGCAGCCAAATCCTAATGAAGGGTCTCGGCCTGGAAATTCGACTGTTTACTCTTCTCCTTAGAGGTGACCTGACCAGCCTGAGTTCCTCCAGCATTTTGTGTGTTAGGCTTTAATGCAGCTGAAGCCCGTTATATGATTGAGCATTGGTGGAGGACTGGGCCGAGGCAAATGGCCAGCTTTGATCAGAGAACTTGAAGAACACTGCGCCCTGAGAGATTAGATTAGTAGGCTCTCTCCACTCAAACTTGATAGCCTTAGGAACTTGCTTCTCCCCCCCCCCCCCCCACACACACACACACCCCTTGTAAAATCAGAAATCAGAAGTAACAAGTCTGGGTGTCAACCCTGAATCAGATTTGAATTTTAAATTCCACATAAAGAAAGTGACCAGACCAGCATTTCTACACTTGAAGAATTATTGCAAAGGCACACCCGCTTCTGTCATATAATGATGCTGGAAAAACTAATTCACACCTTTATATCGAGTGGACTAGGTACTGCAATTCACTTTTACTGAACCTTCCAAAACAATCTAATGGCAAACTTCAGCTCATTCAGAACGTCGCTGCCGGACCTACCCAAAACCAGGATGAAGGAACACATCACACGTCTTAGCTAATTTGCGTTGGCTTCCTGCATCGTCTAGAATTGATTTTGAAGTTCTCACTCGTTTCTAAAGCTCTTAATGGTCTGGGTCCAGAGTACATCACAGAATTGCTTTCGTTTTATAATCCAGCTCTAGCTCTCAGGTCTTATTCCGTCCGTATCTTAAATTTAAACAATCTTTCTCAAAAGATAATTGGCAGGTCAGCTTGCTTTTTTTTGAAGTACGCTCCTAAATTGTGGAATTCAATACCTAAAGCTGGAAGGGGTGAAGACCCAGTTAACACGTTTAAACGTACTTATTTAACCTTGCTTTTAACTAACTTCCGTTTCTCTTTTATATTCGTATTTATTTTATGTTCATGTTTGTACGTTACCCCATTGTAAATCACTTTGAACTACATCGTTTTGTATAAAAAGTGCTGTATAAACAGTTATTAATATTACTCGTTCACGGTTTCTGCTTCGAGAAGCGTTCAGCGCTGTCCGCTCTGTGCAGAGAATGCTGGGGCCCTCTAGTCCCGTGAGCGGCTGGAGGTCGTGCCATATTAAGTGTCGCTTCCACGTTAACCCCGCCGCATTTGGCGACCTGTTAGCGACGAAGTGAGTGAAACCGACAAGTTCCGCAAAGATCACGGAGTTCTTCGGTCACCCATGGGTAAGGGGGTCTACCGTTGGCGAGATTAGTGCTCGCGATCTGAGCTTGGCGTTTGCGTGGCTTTGAGAGACGGTCTGCGAGTGGCAAAGTACGGGCCGGACCTGAACCGGAACACAGTGCGTGAAGGAGACGAAGCGAAGCAAAGTATCTCCCTAATGGAATCGTGGCGGGTTGCTTTTCGTTAAACCTGGCGCGCTACTCAGCCGGTTGTACCCAGCCAGCTTGTCCGCATTTGCTGAGTTCGCTGTGCAGTCTCGGCGTTCTTGCTGCCCGACCCTCTATGTCCTGCCGGGAATTTTAATCATTCGCTGCTGAAGAGGCGCTGTGTTGCCTTGTTTCGCTGCGGGAACAGCGGAGGTGGGGGAAGGGAGGTTTCACCGGTCTTCAATCTTGAGTTTAACGTCCAACTAGTAACAGGAAACCCATAGCGATGGCGCAATCACTTGAGCAATACTCCTGTAGGGAAGAGTTGGGTTGAGTGTACGCAAGTTTATATATATATATATGTATATCACACTGACACGCTATAAATCTTATCTTCTGGCCTGTAAGTTAAAACTTCCTCCGTGCCATCTGGTTGGGCCGACCTCATTGTGTGCAACCTCAAACACTTCCCCCGAAGTGCATTTTGTCAGTATTTTAAAGTTCCTCGGCAGAAAATTAGGAAGAAGGCACACGAGCCTCAGGACCCACACCACCAAGCTGGGGAACTGTTATTACCCCTCAATCATCAGGCCCTTGAACCAGAGAGGATACGTTCACTCAGGTTCACTCGCTCCAATATTGGAATGTTCCCACAACCTATGGACTCACTTTCAAGGACTCATGTTCTCAATATTTATTGCTTATTTATTTTTAATATTTCTTTTTACTTTCTACTTGTATTTACACAGTTGTCGTCTTTTGCACTTGGGTTGTTTGTCCTTTATGTTGGGTGTGGCCTTTCACTGATTCTATTGTGTTTCTGGTATTTACTGTGAATGCCTGTAAGGCAATGAATCTTAGGGTTGTATATGGTAATATACAAGTACTTTGATAATAAATTTACTTGGAACTTTGAGTTAGTTAGGCATTTAGCCATCTTAAAGCCAAGAGACATTTGGAAGTTGAATGGGGTGAGATGTGTTGATCCGTGAACAGGCTTCTCAAGTGCAGAAAGATATGCCCTCATTTATTCATATTCAGAATTAGGGTGACACGAGATTATTGACTTTGTTAATTGCTTTCTTTTAAAAAAAAGTTCAAAGGTGAGGGGGAGAGTCATAGCATAGTCATGAAAATTAGAATCTGGATGAGTTGGACTGGATGCCAGCCAAGAGAACTAAGGAGATGTAAGGGGAAAGTTTTTGACGCAGAGGTGCCTGGAATGGATAGGATGGTTAAGAAGGCTTACCTTTACTAGTTACAGGCACTGAGTTCAAAAGTCATGCTGCAGTTTCATGCAACTCCAGTTAGGCTGCATCTGTAGTATTGCACTGCATGTACTGTAGCTCTGGTTGCTGTTATATAGGAAGGATGTTGAGGCTCTGGAGAGGATGCAGAAAAAGGTTACCAGGGTGCTTGCTGCCTGGATTAGATTAGAGGACATGTGCTATCACGGAAGTTTGAACGAACTTGGGTTGTTTTCACCTTTTTTCTGGTGTCTTCCCCCTTTCTTTTCAGTCCTGGTGAAGGTGCTCATCCTGAAACTTCCACTATTTATTAATTTTCATTAATTCTGCCTGACCTACTGAGTTCACACACATGGCACGTGTCCCACACACACGGCACACATCCACCTCCCCCCCCCAATCGGGTTCCTGCCCCTATAATAATCCGTTTGTAATTCACGGGATGAAAGTCAGTTTGTTGTAGCAATAGAAGGAAGCCTGGTCTGACATGGCAGCCCTGATCATCACTGGTGGGCTTCCAGGGCTGGGGGTGTTGCATAACCTGTGACCAGGTCCATTGAGTAGGTGAGGGGAGAGAGGCCATGCCCTGGGCTGCCGTGGGATAAGGGGGTGAGGAAAGGGGTGGGGGTATCCAGAACTAGAGGACAGCCTCAAAATTGAGTGGTGACCTTTTAGAATGGAGGTAAGGAGGAATTTTTTTAGCCAGAGACTGGTGAATCTGTGGAATGCTCTGCTACAGATCGCAATGGAGGCCAAATCTGTGCGTATATTTAAAGCAGAATTTGATGGTTTCCTGATCGGTCAGGGCATCAGGAGATATGGCGAGAAGGCAGGTGTATGGGGTTGACTGGGATCTGGGATCAGCCATGATGGAATGGCAGAGCAGACTCGATGGGCTGAATGGCCTAATTCTGCTCCTATGTCTTATGGGTCACTGCTGGCTGTGGCCATTCCTCACATTCAGCTGTGATATTCCGCTGTCCAATCAGCATTAGTCTATTTTCATCCAGATCAGCTGATTTGAATGAGGGAGAGTGGTACGAGTGTAGAACTACAGATTACTGTTATGGAGCATGATCTTAACTCTTGGAAGTCTTTAAAGATTTCAGAAGGAGCCAGTGTTTAATTAAACCCATGTAATCTGAGTCTAAAACTAGAATCTAATTCCTGGATTTGTTTCTGTACAATCCATTTGATAAAGTGCAGTGAATTGTGGAGCTTGCTCGCAGCCCTCTAACTGTCTTCACTGCAGCTGAACTCTAAACTTAGAAGGCGACCACATTCAGTTTTAGTTATTTTCTCTCGGGACGTGAATGCTGGCAGGAAGGCCTTTAGTTGTTAAAGTTCATAGCTGGCAGCAAGATGTTCTGTTGAAACCGCTCGTTTGTGGTGAGGCTGCCTTATCATGCAGTTAGAGCAGGGGCGCAGTGTCATTATTTTGCTTAACAACCTATTCCCTTATTTTCGCCTCTTAATTATACAGTTATGATCACGGATTTTCAATTGGCGTAGAATGGAGGTAGTGTTTATATGTAAGTAGTTTTCAGGACAGGCTTCTGGTTGATAGATTTGTAGATTAGGTATGCATGCTTGTACATACATGCTTTTGTGTCTGCATGTGTGACTGATTATGAATATATCAGTAAATGACCAAGCATGTTCATTTGTGGTAAAGCAAAATTATTTTGTCCAGACAAATATTTTGACCATAAGATCCAGAAACAGGATTAGGCCATTTGAACCTTCGAGTCTGCTCCGCCATTCTGATTATTATCCCTGTCAACCCTAATCTGAGATTTATCCCTTTAATGTTTGATGCCCTGCTGAATCAAGGAGCTACCAACCTGTACTTTAAGTATACCCACAGCCGTCTGTGTCAAAGAATTCCACAGATTCACCACTGTCTGGCTGAAGAAATTCCTCCTCATCTCTGTTTTAAAGGATCGTTCTTCTATTCTGAGGCTGTGGCTTCTGATCCTAGACCCCCCACTATTGGAAACACTCCACTCTATCTAGGCCTTTAGGTTTCAATGAGATACCCCACCCCCTTTTTTTCTAAACTGCAAGTGCAGGCTCAGAGCCATCAAAGGCTCTTCATACATTAACACTTTCATTCCTGGGGTCATATGAAGGATTATGTAAATGACTATTACCGATGAAGTTAGTTGATGTATTATGAAAATAATAATTCTGTGAACTTGCTTCATAGTTTAACTCAGAGCGTCAGCTGCTTGGCATTCTGAACTGATGCTGACTTCCCGATGTGTGAACAGGAAATAACCCCATTTTGAAAAATGATTGGCTTTCTAATTTGGGGGTGCCCTGGTAGCTTAGCGGTTAGTGTGACACTATTACAACTTGGGGCATCAGAATTCGGAGTTCAATTCCGGTGCCGTCAGTAAGGAGTTTTCCATTTACCCTGTGGCTCTGTGGGTTTCTTCCAGGTGCTCCGGTTTCCTCCCACAGACCAAAGACTTTCTGTTTAGTAGGTTATTTGGTCATTATAAATTGTCCTGTGATTAGGCTAGTCTTAAATAGGTGGGTCACTGGATAGCACAGTTCACTGGGCCAGAAGGGCCTGTTCCATGCTGTATCAATAAATAAATGCAGCATTAAACAAACAATGTGACACTTAGATAGGTAAATAGCTTATTCCAATTGGTGTGGTGGAGGTGCTGTTTACTCTGTGATTTGCTTTACATGGGTGAAGCCAAACACTGTAGATCGCTGTACATATCACCTCTGTTCCCTTTGTCAAGATTGTGGAGTATGTTACAGGAGTCTGAGATTAAACCGGAAGCTGTGTTGTTATTTGAGAAAATGATATAAATGAGAGAAGCTCATTGTAGAGGGGATGAGGAAACTCTTCTGAGGCTGGACTACATTTGACCGCAGACATTCTTTATTAAGACCATAAGCCTGGAGCAGTATTGGGCCACTCACCCCATTCGAGTTTGCTCCACCATTCCATCATGGCTGATTTATTATCTCTCTCAACTCTATATTAACTCTATATTATAATTCTAGTTTTTTTTTAAGATGGAGGAAATATCAACAGGTTAACTCTCCAAACCTGCTCCTGTATTTGTAGAGGATCCAGTCTTAGCCTCAATGTTATTACTGTGCTCTCTTCCCATAACCCATGTTCACAGATTAACTGTCAATCTCTAGTTTACATATGTTCAATGTCCACTTCATTAGGTACACCTGTACACATACCCGTTAATGCAAATATCTAATCAGCCAATCATGTGGCAGCAGCAATGTATAAAAGCATGCAAACATGGCCAAGAGGTTCAGTTCTTGTTCAGACCAAACATCAGAATGGGGGAGGAAAGTGTTACAAGTGACTGTCTGTGGAATGATTGTTGGTGCCAGACAGGGTGGTTTGAGTATCTCAGAAACTGCTGATCTCCTGGGATTTTCTCACTCAGTAGTCTCTAGAGTTCACAGAGAAACGTCTAGTGAGCAGCAGGTCTGTGGGTGAAAACACCTTGTTAATGAGAGAGATCAGAGGAGAATGGCCAGACTGGTTTGAGCTGACAGGAGAGCGACTGTACTAAGAAGTTGTTTTAAATGTTTCACTGGACTTGGGCCCTACTGGCCTGAGTTAAATAGATCTGCGTTCCTCGTAGACCATATATATGAACCAGGGTTTTTTGTGGAGTTAATTGCAGTAAGATTTTATTATGATATTTGCTCTAATCTGGATTATTTTTGGTGTGAACTCAACAAATTGCACTCATTTAGAACTTAATCCAGGTAATAACATTACACCCTTTTCTTGTGCTTTCAGGACGTGGAGCTACTGGCTGTCCTCGGTTTGGTAACTGCCTCTCCTTTGGCTTTCAAATATCAGGAGGCATCCATCAGACTTCTGAGATTGTGTTGAACCCATCCCTTGCTTTGCCTTCTGCCACAAGCCAGCAATTAGTGTTCACTGGAGAGTCTCCTCCGAGAAATTTGACCCACAGGAGCTATGAACCCAAACCAGCTGAGTCCTGAGCCCCAGACGGCACTGAGCCCAAAGCCTTGCAGCAACCTCCCTAGCAGCTGTGGGCAGGTCCACTCCTCCATTGCCTCTCCAGCAAGCGGCTTGGCAGCCAGCCCCTTTCCCGCAGCAGGCTTAGGCATCATGCAGAACGTGACCAGCCCAGGAACCTATATTCAGATCCCCATCAACGCCGAGGTCCGCTGCATCTCCACGCTCTCCTTGCCCCCAGCGGTCCAGAGGAAGATCTACGGCGGAGCCTGCAACCCGCCAAAATGCAGTGACAGTAGCAAGCCCTCCATTGCCATCTACATCTACCCTGTCAACCCAATCAAGCTGTCCGAGGCCAAGCGCCTTCTTCCTCTGACACACAAGCCATCGTCGCCAGACTGTGGAGCTAAGGGTGTGACTGATTCAGAGGAGAAGCCCATTTCTCCACCAGCCCAAATGCCGAGTAAGAAAACATCATCAAGGAGACAAGACATCAAAATAAATCAGCCTGTAAAGGACGCTATTGTTACCCCAACACCTGTTTCTGTTAAATTTTGTAATAACCTGGCCTCTCAGGTTCTGAAAACATATGTAAAGCTGCAGGGGAAAGGGGGAAACATGGACGACTTGATGCAGACTTACTTCAACAATCCACTGGAGGTCAAGTCTGCCAATTCGTTCAAAGACAATGCCCTGCTCCTCTTCAATGGGCAGTTGTTTTTCCTTGCCCAGAAAGGTGCCGAAATACCTGCTGCGGCAATGAAAGGGAAGCGGTTGGCAAGGGAATCGGACACGCAGGAGCCAAACATGCTTCAAGGGGAGCCAGGTCGCTTCGAGCATAGGATTGATACTGGTCAGAACTCCACCAGCTCTTCAGCTGCAAGGCACGAGATTGATCCACAGGCGTTGAAGCGGGAACACGAGACCAATAGGAAAGAATGCGCTGCAAAGGGAGGTGATGGCTCAAATTGCCCTTCCAAAACTCGACAAAATGGATTGGAGATGGCACAGCAGGTGAAATGCTTTCATGACTACTGTCTAATGTTGATGGACCATGTAGTTAGCTTCTGTACAACTGGTTAGCTGATACTAATACTTCTCACAACCTGATCTCATTGTCTTATTCGGCAGTGATTTCTTGAGCAATGTCTATTTCATACTATAGGCAATCTGCAGGTTATGGCGGGGTTCTGTTCCTGAGAACTGTTCATTGCCCAAACTGTCTGTATTTGGAAATAAGCACCAGCTCTGTCTGCCACAAGCTGGATCTCCTGGTGGCCACCCATTTTAATTCCATTCCCCATTCCCATTCCTGTATGTCGGTCCATTGCCTCTTCTGCTGCCACGATGAGGCTAACCTCATGTTGGAGGAGGAACAGCTCATAATGTTGTTATAAGGGCTACCGGTAACCCTAGATAATTTCTAACGTAAGTACACGTTCGGCACAGCATTATGGGCTGAAGGGCCTGTATTGTGCTGTAGGTCTTTTATGTTTCTATGTTCCTTCTAGTTTCCAACTTGACAATGGCATGAACAGTTTCTCTAACTTCCACTAATTTCTTCCCCCCTTTTCTCTTTTTCCATTTCCCCACCTGGCTCTTCCCTTATCCTATCTCCTCTGCTCACCTGCCCAGCACCCACTTCTCTATCTTCCCTTTCTCAAATGATCCACTGTCCATTCCTATCAGATTCCTTCTTCAGCCCTTTACCTTGTCCACCTATGCCCTCCCAGCTTCTCAATTCATCTCCTCTCCTTCCTCACATGGCCTCACCAACACCTGCCAGCCTGTATTCCTTCCTCTTCCTCCACCTTCTCATTCTGGCAGCTTCCCCTCCCTTTCCAGTCCTGATGAAGGATTTGTCCAAAATGTCATCTGCTTATCCCTCTCCATAGATGCTACCTGATCTGCTGAGTTTCTCCAGCACTTTGTGTGTGAACTGTAGCAATGTTTGGCAGAGGAACACAGAAGGTGCTATGACAGTGAACGAGCAGGTTCAGATTCAGAAGTGGCTGGCGGGTGGCTCAGCTCCACTCCACTCAACCCAGCCTCTGATTTGTACAAAGAAAGGACTCTGCAGAAGCTGGAAATTCAGAGCAACACACGCATAATGCTGGAGAGACTCAGCAGGTCAGGCAGCATCTAGGGTGGATTATAAAGAGTTGACATTTTGGGCCAGGACTGGAAAGGAAGGAGGAAGAAACCAGAATAAGAACGTAGGGAGAGGGGAAGGAATGAAAGCTAATAGGTGATAGGTGAGGGGGATGGGGATGGGTGAAGGAAGGGGAGAATGAAGTGAGAAGCTGGGAGGGGATCGGTGAAAGGGGTGAAGGGCTAAAGAAGGAGGAGTCTGATTGAAGGAGAGAATGGACCATGGGGAGAAAGAGAATCAGAAACCGGTGATGGGTGGGTGAGGAGAAGAGGTAAGGGGGAGAAATTACTAGAAGTTCAATCAATTGATGTTCTTGCTGCCAGCTTGGAGGCTACCCAGATGGAATATGAGAGGTTGCTCCTCCAACCTGAGAGTGGACTCATTTTGGCTGTACAGGATCCCATGTCCTAACATATTGGAATGCCAATTGGAACTGGAATTAAAATGGTGGGACACTGGGAAAATGGGAAAACATCCCTGTTGTGGATGGAGCGGAAGTGTTCAACTGTGTGCCCCCCCGGCACCCTGGAATTTTAAGCTTTGTCGGGTTGTGGGGTGAGGAGAGAAGGCAAGCAGAAATGGCCACTCTCCACCCAGCAGAAGATGCCTGAAGCCTCACGCTATCTGACTCATCCATCCCCCTTCCCCTCCCCTTTTTTTTGAATGTAGAGGATGTCCATAAGTCTGATGTTTATAACCCAGCGAGGAGCTGTACGTGTAGCCATCCATAATAATTCAAAAGAACGGTAGCCTCCTGTGTCCTGATTGAAGGGTATTGGCCCGAAATGTCAACTGTTTATTTCCCCTTCATAGATGCTGCCTGACGTGCTGAGTTCCTCCAGCATTTAGTGTGTGTTCCTCTGGGTTCGCAGCTTCTGCAGAATCACTTGTGTTTTCAACTTTATAATACATTGTTTATGGCTAGGCTGGAATATGGTGTGTGGTTCTGGTTGCCACACTACTGGAGGGAGGTGATTGCAGTGCAGTAGGTCAGAGTAGATTCACCAGGATGTTGTCAGGAATGGACAGTTGCAACATGGAGGAGAAAATGAGTTGGCTTGGAGGAGGGATCTGATAGAAGTATTCAAAATCATGTGAGACACAGGGTAGAAAGGAAGAAGTTTCTCTTCTCCCCTACCCATCCAGCAGAGATGCCTAAGACCCAAGGGGATAGAATTCCAGAGGGTGTAGTTTGAAGGTGAGAAGTAAGGTGTGGGGCAAAACTTCCTTTTGCCTTGAGGGTGGTTGAAGTCTGGAATGTAGTGTCTCAGAAGGGTGATGGAGACAGGTACTCTCAAGACATTTAAGAAGCATGTGAATCACCAAGGTATGGTAGGCTGTGGCTCAATGGGATTAATTTCAAGTTCATTCAACTATTCATGAAAACCCATGAATATCGCCAAATGAAACAGTGTTACTGTGGAGCCGAAGTATAAAACACAACACCAACACTCATACAAAACACAAGGCACACACGTAGCAAATATAAACCAGCGGTAAAATACAGTCACGCAAAAGATGTAGTCCAAATCCGAGTGCGTGAATGTTGCGGCTATCTGCTGTGGAGCATAATGGAGCTTGTCTTTTGCTGAATGAACACTGGAGGGCAGAGCTGACTCCAGTATGGATGCTGCACCACACCGTCTCCAGCACCCTTGTGGAAAATACCAACTCCACCTCTCTCCTGGGCAGCTGCAAACAGGCAACAGCGCAGTTCAGGGTCTGGTCCTCACTCCAACTGAAGCCACGCAGCTCCCCTGCTGTCTGCACTGACGCTCGCCAATAAAACAGTGAATTGAACTTGTGGTATTCCTCATTGCTGATGTCCCATAAGGTCTTGCGATCACAAGAGAAGCACTAAGACAGTTACTCGTTGCTGGACTGCCAGTCAAGAAGCTTAGTATCCAGTTGCAGAGGGAGGTGTTCAGGCCCAGTAGGCTCAGCTTTCCAATCAGTTTCTGAGGGATGATTGTGTTGAATGCTGAACTAAAGTCTATGAACAACATCCGAACATACTTGTCTTTTTTGTCCAGGTGGAGTGTGATGGCAATGGCGTCGTCTGTTGAGGGGTTGGGATGGTACGTGAACTGCAGGGGGTCCAGTGAGGGGGGCAGCAGGGTCTTGATGTGCCTCATGACGAGCCTCTCGAAACACTTCATGATGATGGATGTGAATAGTCATTTAGGCAGGACACTGAAGACCTCTTCGGCACGGGGACGATGGTGGCGGCCTTGAAGCACTTTGGAATGATGGTGCTGCTCAGGGAGATGTTGAAGATGTCAGTGAGAACATCTGCTAGCTGGTCTGCACATCCTCTAAGCACTCGATCAGGAATATTGTCTGGTCCAGCAGCCTTTCGTGGGTTGACCCTGTACAGTCAGTCACGGTGAGACACAGCCCCTGTGTCATTTGTAGGAGGGGTGGACTTCCTTGCCGCTACGTCATTTTCCGCCTCAAAACAAGCGCATCTTATGCGTTATTCAGCGCATCTGGGAGGGAGGCATCACCTGCACAGTCAGGTGATGTTGTCCTGTAATTGGTGATGTCCTGGATGCCCTTCCACATGCGCCTCGTGTCGCCACTGTCCTGGAAGTAACTGTGGATTTGCTGGACGTGTGCACGCTTTGCCCCTCTGATGGCTCGGGACAGTTTGGTCCTTGCTGTTGTTAGGGCTGCCTTGTCGCTGGCTCTGAAGGCGGAGTCAGGGGTCCTCAACAGTGCACGCACCTCCGAGATCATCCATAGCTTCTGGTTAGCGCCTGTAGTGATACAGTGAGGACACAGTGATGTCATCAATGCACTTGCTGATGTAGCTGGTCAGTGATGCTGTGTACTCCTAAGTTGGTGGAGTTGCTATCGGTTGCAGCCTCCCTGAACATGTTCCAGTCAGTGTGCTCAAAGCAGTCATGAAGAGCAGAGATGGCTCCTACTGGCCAGGTTTTCTCCTGCTTCTGAATTGGTCTGGAGCGCTTGATTATGCTGTATGCTGGGATTAGCATAACAGAGATGTGGTCTGAGTAACTGAGGTGGGGGCGGAGCTCTGCCCGGTACACGTCAGGAATGTTTGTGTAAACAAAGTGTAAACAATGTTACCTTTAGTCCCCACCAGACATTCAGCTCACACCAGTGGCTCAAAGTAGCTGTTTCCATGTGACAGTGGCTGTACACTGCTTCAACAGGCAGGCTAAGCCAGGTGGAGGTAGCCAGTGAGCCTCGTACCCCGGTGAGATAGTGACATGCCTGTCCTAGCTTGCGAAGTCAGCTCTAGTGGACTGGGCAGATGTGATATAACGGCTAGGAAGGCAGTTTTGCAATGCTATGTGGAGATTATGACAAGGCACAGAAGAAGTCGTGGTCATCCACTTCTACCCAGGAGGACTCCAGTCTACTTGTACCATGAGACCCTAACTTCCAAGGTCGAGAAAGTTGAACTGACGCAGTGCATCAGATCTTCCACTTTAAAAAACTCTTTCGTACAGGTTTCACTGTCACTGTCAGACACGATGGACAACCACCAGTAATATGGTAGTGCTCTAATTTGACATACATAACTTGTTACTCAGTTAAATGATAGTTTGTCTTTTTTATACCTTTTAACTATTTCCATGAAACTTCAGCTAATTGGAGCAGCCACTTAATTGGGCCAATACATACTGGTCCTGATGTTTCAAATTAACCGGAATCCAGTGTATTTCTTATTGTAAGTTATAGTTTTTTTATATATATAAAAGATTACTACAAGTTACAGCATGAAATATACGGAAATACAGAGTAAAGTAGTGAGGTAGTGTTCATGGGTTTACTGCCCGTTCAGAAATCTGATGGCGGAGGGAAAGAAGCTGTTCCTGAAACATTGAGTGTGTGTTTTCAGATGACTGTAACTCCTCTGTAATAGTAATAATGAGAAGAGGGCATGTCCTAGATAGTAGGAGTCCTTAATGACAGATGCTGTCTTTTTGAGGCATCACCTTTTGAAGATGTCCTGGATACTGGGGAGGTTAGTGCCCATGGAGGTGGCTGAGTTTACAAATTTCCTGCAGTTCTTACTGACTCTGAGCAGTGACCTCTCCATACCAGACTGTGACACAATGTGCTCCACCATGCACCTGTGGACATTTGCAAGATTCTTTTTCAGAGTCAAATTTAGAGTACCTGCATGTCACCACATACAACCCTGAGATTCTTTTTGCTGCAGGCATACTTGACAAACCTATAGAACAGTAACTGTAAACAGGATCAATGAACAACAAACTGTGCAAATGCAGATATAAATAAATAACAATAATTAACAAGAGAATGAAATAATGAGATAGAGTGTTAAAGTGAGATGATCACTTGTGGGAGTGCCAGAAATAAAATGACTGTAGTTATGCTCTGTTGTTCAAGAGCCTGATGCTTAAGAGATTGTAACTGTTCTTGAACCTGGTTGTATGAAACCTAAGGCACTTGTATCTTCTACCTGATGGTAACAGTAAGAAAAGAACATGGCCTGAGTGGTGAGGGTCTTTGATGATGGATGTTGCTTATCTACGGCAACGTTTCATGTGCTTAGTGAATGGGAGGGCTAGACACATGGTGCGTTTGTCCGAATCCACTACCTTTTGCAGGAATTAAAGGCTTTGGTGCTCCCATACCAGGCCATAATGCAGCCAGTCACCACACTTTCCACCACACATCTGTAGGAGTTTAATAAGGTTTTTGATGTCATGCCAATTCTGTGCAGACTCCTGAGGAAGTTCAGGGGCTGTCTTGCTTTGCAATAATATTTATATGATGTGTCCAGGACAGGTCATCTGAGGGAGTGACACCCAGGAATTTAATGATGCTCTCCATCTCTGATCCTCCGATGATTACTGGCTCATGGACCTCTCGTTTCCTCCTCCTGAAGTCTGCAATCAGTTGCTGACATTGAGTGAGAGGTTGTTGTTATTACTGCCAAGTTTTCAATCTCCCTTCTGTATGCTGATTCATCATAGACTTTGATACAGCCCACAACAGTGGTGTCATCAGCAAATTTGTATCTGGAGTTGGGGCTGTCTTTGGTGATAAACCCAATCTGCTCACACTCCTAATGAAATATAACCGTTGGCATGCTGTGGTCATGATCACATCAGTAGGATGGATAGATCTTCAGAGATGTTGGCACCCAGCTACTTAAAACTGCTCACATTTTCCAGCGCTGACCCCTGAATCAGGACCCTTAGATGACCAGTTGAATCATCCAGGTACACAGGGCTATGGACCAAGTGCTGGAAGATGGGATTGTTGTGGATGGGCATCAGATGTGGGTTTAATGGGCTGAACCATGTTTCTGTGAGTATGACATTCTCCCTTTTTGAAGGTCTCCTCAATTCTGGGGAGGCTAGTGCCCATCGTTACGTATGCATGGAGTAGTACGATTAAACTTTTTTTTTAACTGAGTCATGTTAGTAATGGTACATGCTGGGTGACTTGCAGTCTGTGAATGATGAACAGGGCCTGCTGAGATGAAAATGTATGTTTTTGACAAGTCTACACCCAAAAGACAGTGCTTGCTGTGTGTAGGAGGCCACTGTGCTATCAAACAGCCAGATGTGTGCCCGCCACATTCTCACAATTGGTCTGATACGGTACACCCTTGATGGAGCTGGCTGAGTTTACAATTATCTGTAGCTTTTCCCCTTCTGTCAGGGATGTGTGGGGTGTCTGGGAGGGGTAGCGCCTCTGGTGGGGGAACATGTCGCTTCCTTTTCAGGCGGTTTGTCCACCTTTGGACTCACCTGGCATTCAGATCTCACCTGTGGCTTCCCGTAGGTGTTTGCATGTGACAGCGACCACACCCCAGGCAACGGCTTCGACAAGCCGGCTAAACCAGGTGAGGGTAGCCGACGGGTCTCAAACCCTCGATGAGGTACGGAGTTGTTTATCCCAGCATGTGAAGACAGACTCTGGTGGATTGAGCGGATGAGACCAATGGAAGGTCCAATGGTCAAGAAGGCGGTCTCTGCAAGCGTCGTGGAACGCGTAGAGCACGACAGGACACAGAAGATGTCCTGGTCATCCACTGCGCCTACTCCCATCTCCAGCCGTCTTGTCTCTTGTCTTGCCACTGGATCCAGATGGGAATTGGGAAGAGAGAGTGAGGCTGATGCTGCACAACTCTCCCTCACTTAAATCCAAATCAAGAACTAGTCTCGACACCAACAGCCGGCTGGTGGTGTATTGGCATCAGCGCTGGACTTCGGGGCAAGCGGTCCCGACTTCGAATCCGGCCGGCTCCCGTGCGCGCTCTCCACCTGTGCTAGGTTGAGTGTCGAGCTAGCAACTCAACTTCGTAAAAAGTACTAATGGTGTCGAGGTCTTCATCGATGACGATGGACGAACCCATGGTCCCCAAATAATAATTATTGCTCCCAGTAATTGGTTAGATTTTCCTTCTCTTGCCTCACTTTGGAAAATCCATGTAGCTAGTGGTCTGCATATTCTGAGTTCCCACACAGACCTTCTGAAAGCGGCTGAGGCTCTGTCTCCCAGGCACTTTGGAAAAATTATATCTCCCTTCCAGCCTTTTCAGCTGCACCACCAGCATCCACTGATCAAACCCTAGCCCTAACCACTTGGCAACTTACAATGGTCAATTAACCTACTAACTGTTATGTCTTTGGACTGTGGGAGGAAGCTGAGCACCCAAAGGGAACCCATGCATTCTGCAGGGAGGGTGTATAGACTCCTTATAGGGGATGCAAGAACTGAGCTCCGGCCTCTGGAGCATCCCAAGCTGTAATAGTGTCGTGCCATCCCTGGCGCACAGTTCTGTGGATTTGATCATTGAATGATGAGTGCCAGAGTGGGTGCAATTATTGGCCCTGCTTCATCGTCATGCAGTGTTGTGAGGAACTGACTGCAGGGTTTTAGCTTTTGTTTGTGTGCATTAGTCTCTGATCAGGATGAATATTGTTTGGAGCTTTAAAGTCTGTCTGTTGATATGTGTTTCCACAATTTATACTCAATGAAACACGATGTGGTCTTCTGCTGAGGTAGCCCATCCACTTCAATGCTCAGCGATGCTCTTCTGCACACCACTGTTGTATTGTGTGATTATTTGAGATGCAGTCACCTTCCTGTTGGTTTGAACCAGCCTGGACATGCTCCTCTGACCTCTCTCATTAACAGGCGTTTTTGTCTGGGGAACTGCTGCTCACTGGATGTTGTATGTTTCTTTCACCATTCTCTGTGAACTCCAGAGACTGTTGTGTGTGAAAATCTCAGGAGATCAGCAGTTTCTGAGATCCTCAAACCACCCTGTCTGGCATCACTGTCAAAGTCACTTAGATCACATTTCTTCCCTATTCTGATGTTTGGTCCATACAGCAACTGAACCTCTTGACCGTGTCTGCTTGCTTTTGGGCATTGCGTTGCTGCCACATGATAGGCTGATTAGATATTTGCATTAACGAGTAGGTGTACCTAATAAAGTGGACACTGTGTGTATTACAAGGAAACTCCTGTTTAGACAGTTAAAACCTTTCTTATCTTGCATTGAGTGAAAATGCCTTTGAAGTTGGTATCCTCACGAATGAAACTTTATTGGCTAAAAATGCAGGCCCGACAGGTGGTTTAAACCAGTCCCTGATGAAGGGTCTCTGCCCACAACGTTGACTGTTTACTCCATAGATGCTGCTTGACCTGCTGAGTTCCTCCAGTATTTAGTGTGTGTTGCTCTGCATTTCCAGCATCTTGTAGAATCTCTTGTGTTTATAGTTTAAATGAGCATTCTTTCTGTCTTGGAAGTTGTTTTTAAGACACGTGAAGGTCTTAAACTGAAAATGGACTCAACTGAATATTTTTATCTTCAAAATAGAATATCTTTTTAAGTACAAGTCTGATTTAAGGCTGTGCAATTTTTAAGGAAAATATATGATTATTGTTGATATTGTGTGGGTGCCACGGGAGCATAATGGTTAGCACGACGGTGTTACAGCTTGGGGTTTCGGAGTTCAATTCTGATGCCATCTGTAAGGAGTCTGTTCGTCCCTCCCCTCCCATAACTGTGTAGGTTTTCTCCCAAAGCCAAAAATGTACCGTTTGGTAGGTTAATTCATTATTGTAAATTGTCCCATGACTAGACTAGGGTTAAATCAGGGGTTGCCGAATGGCACGGCTTGAAGGGCCAGTTCTGTGCTGTATCTTCTAAAATAATGATATTCAGTATTTTGAGGAATACTTCTACCTGCATTATTTGCCTATCATGATGACATGTCTTCATTAAGCAAGGGTTCATAGAATGAGGTTATGTCTTTTGAAGCCTTGGGAATTGTGCTGCTTTGGTAACAACCCTGTGAGCAGCTGTGAAACAGAACCTCTGACTTGTGAGTTGTGCCTGTTTTTAGTCTAGCGATACTGGGCACACAGGAATTGAGCAATTACTGCAGTACCGGCTCTCAGAGTTGCTCTGCTCCCGATACCTTCATTCACTCTGGAGTAGTCTATCGTGAATTCTTTCTGTATCCCCTTCTCCCTGCTCATCGACGCAGGGAGTGATACAACACACACAAAATGCTGGAGAAACTCAGCAGGTCAGGCAGCATATATGGAAATGAATACAGTCGACATTTTGAGCTGAGATCCTTCATCGGGACTGGAAAGAATACAA
This sequence comes from Hypanus sabinus, assembly GCF_030144855.1. Taxonomy (NCBI): domain Eukaryota; kingdom Metazoa; phylum Chordata; class Chondrichthyes; order Myliobatiformes; family Dasyatidae; genus Hypanus; species Hypanus sabinus. Next base: position 109,792,459 of record NC_082711.1, on the reverse strand, counting down.
ATGAGGGGGAGGAGAAGGAAGATAGCTAGAAGTAGGTGATAGGTGAAGCCAGGTGGGTAAGAAAGGTATAGGACCAGAGAGAAAGGAATCTGATAGGACATGAGTGCACTATAGGAGAAAGGGAAGGAGGGGACTTGGGTGAGGAGAAGAGTTACGAGGACAGAGTGGGGAATAGAGGGAAGGGGGAGGGGCAAAGAAAAAGAGGGAAAATATACCAGTAGGAGAAATCGATGTTCATCAGGTTGTTGGCATGAATTAATAGCCATGTATAGCACTTCCCCTTTAACATTCCACACGCTATTTGTTCACTAACATAACTGAATGGAAATATAGTGCACATGGTAGTATGTTTTTTCTGAATGGTGTGTCATATCATGTTGTGTTGCCACTCTCTGTTAGAAGTGTGTACATCCTCCCTGTGACTGTGTGGTTCCCTCCCACAGTCCAAAGACTAACAGGTTAATGGGACATCTGTATTTGGGTGGTGCCTGCCTGTTGGGCTAGAGAGGCCTGATACCATGCTGGTACCTCTAAATTTAAAAAAAATATAATTTGAGTGAAACACTGTTATCTACTGTAAGTTCAATACTCCTATGCATTTTGTGTACTCTTTTTTCCTGCAGATTGTGAAGTGGCTGCCGAACTCTCTTCCAGGAGGCTGTGTGAGAAGGCCTATGTTCTCGGAAAACAGGGACTTGCTCCTCAAAGCAGGCATCCATTACGATGTCAGTGTTTGTCTTCACAGAATCTCCTTGAGTGGCAACGCTGACACTTCGGGTCATCGGGTGGAACGTCCCACAAGAAGTATTCCGCAGCTTTGCAAAGAACCTGAAGGGGTGAACTTGGAAGAATGCCCTAAGCTCTCTCGAGAGCCTGAGCTGTCAGAGCTCGAGGAGTGTCTTGAGCTCACGGGGGAACGTGAGTTGAAGGCGTGCCCACAGCTTTCCAAAGAAGTTGATTTTGGAGATTTGGAAGAAAATTCTGATACCTCAAAGATTATCACGTCAGTCCCATCCAAAGAATGTCCAGAGCTCTCCAAAGAATCTGGGCCTGTCGTAATGGAGGAATGTGGATCCATCTTAAAAGTGCTTAAACCAGGAGAACTGGAGGGGTGCTCTGGTACCTCGAGGGAGGCCAGCCCAGTATTGCTGGAAGAAAGCCAGGGAAATTTCAAAAACAATGTCTCAGTCACATTGCGAGAAGATAGAGGTGTCTGTAGCACACCAAGCTCGGCAGACCTCAGAGAACAATTGGAACCTACTCTGAACTTGAGCTGTGCGGGTTTGAAAGGCTGTCGTGCAGAGTTGGACGAGGATTTTCACAGCAAAGACAGAAGGAAGTGTGAAGAGGTATTTAATTTTATTAAGAGAGCGGTGGTGGTCTGTGTAACACAGAAAAACAAAACAAAGCTTCGAAATGAATGAATTTGAAAAACTCGGTAGGCGAACAACTGTTGAAAAACTCAGCTTTGTATATTGTAGAATTTTAATTCAGGAATTCCTTTCATGAATGAGGAATAGGTATAGTGCTCCTTGGGCATAAAGTTGTTATGATTTTGGTTTTAAAGAACCACTGTGAGGTGAGTGCAGAGCATCGCCAGCACGAACTGATTTATTTCTGCAGCGTACGGGTTTCAGATTGACAGCTTGTTTTGGTGCTTTGGTTCTAATTTTGGAAACCAGGAAAACAAGCAGAAGTTTCCACAGGAGACTTCCCAGCTGCAGTTGATAATTAACCTGTGGTTAACCAGTCTGTATCGGCCTGCTCACCTGCAGCAAAACTGTCACCTGCAAGTCCACGGCCACTTTAGTTCATGGAATATACACAGAAACAGGCCCTTCAACCTATCCAATCCATGCTGAACTATTAATTTACCTAGTCCCATCACCCTGCATCTGGACCATAGCCCTCCATACCTCTCTCATCCATGTACCTATCTAAACTTCTCTTAAACGTTGAAATCAAACCCGAGTCCACCATTTCCGCTATCTTGTTCCACATTCTAACCACCCTCTGAGTGAAGAAATTCCTCTTCCTGTTCTCCTTAAACATTTCACCTTTTACCCTTAACCTATGACCTCTAGACAGCTGCAGAAAGAGTGGGTAATGTAGCAGGATCCTCTTTTGAGTCAGTATGGGTGGAAGTCAGGAACAGGAAGGGAGCAGTTACTCTACTGGGGGTATTCTATAGCCCCCTGGTAGCAGCAGAGATACTGAGGAGCAGATTGGGAGGCAGATTTTGGAAAGGTGCAAAAATAACAGGGTTATCATCATGGGTGACTTTAACTTCCCTAATATTGATTGGCACTTGATTAGTTCCAAGGGTTTAGGTGGGGCAGAGTTTGTTAAGTGTGTCCAGGATGGATTCCTGTCACAGTATGTTGACAGGCCAACTAGGGGGAATGCCATACTAGATCTAGTATTAGGTAACAAACTGGGTTAGGTCACAGATCTGTCAGTGGGTGAGCATCTGGGGGACAGTGATCACCGCTCCCTGGCCTTTAGCATTATCATGGAAAAGGATAGAATCAGAGAGGACAGGAAAATTTTTAATTGGGGAAGGGCAAATTATGAGGCTATAAGGCTAGAACTTGCGGGTGTGAATTGGGATGATGTTTTTGCAGGGAATGTACTATGGACATGTGGTCAATGTTTAGGGATATCTTGCAGGATGTTAGGGGTGAATTTGTCCCGGTGAGGAAGATAAAGAATGGTAGGATGAAGGAACCATGGGTGACAAGTGAAGTGGAAAATCTAGTCAGGTGGAAGAAGGCAGCATACACGAGGTTTAGGAAGCAAGGATCAGATGGGTCTATTGAGGAACATAAGATAGCAAGAAAGGAGCTTAAGACGGGGCTGAGAAGAGCAGGAAGGGGACATGAGAAGGCCTTGGCGAGTAGGGTAAAGGAAAACCCCAAGGCATTCTTCAATTATGAGAAGAACAAAAGGATGACAGGAGTAAAGGTAGGACTGATTAGAGATAAAAGTGGGAAGATGTGCCTGGAGGCTGTGGAAGTGAGCGAGGTTCTCAATGAATACTTCTCTTCAGTATTCACCAGTGAGAGGGAACTTGATGATGGTGAGGACAATATGAGTGAGGTTGATGTTCTGGAGCATGTTGATATTAAGGGAGAGGAGGCGTTGGAGTTGTTAAAATACATTAGGATGGATAAGTCCCTGGGGCCTGACGGAATATTCCCCAGGCTGCTCCATGAGGCGAGGGAAGAGATTGCTGAGCCTCTGGCTAGGATCTTTATGTCCTTGTTGTCCACAGGAATGGTACTGGAGGATTGGAGGGAGGCAAATGTTGTTCCCTTGGACAAAAAAGGTAGTAGGGACAGTCCGGGTAATTATAGACCAGTGAGCCTTGTGTCTGTGGTGGGAAAGCTGGTGGAAAAGATTCTTAGAGATAGGATCTGTGGGCATTTAGAGAATCATGGTCTGATCAGGGACAGTCAGCATGGCTTTGTGAAGGGCAGATCATGCCTAACAAGCCTGATAGAGTTCTTTGAGGAGGTGACCAGGCATATAGATGAGGGTAGTGCAGTGGATGTGATCTACATGGATTTTGGTAAGGCATTTGACAAGGTTCCACATGGTAGGCTTATTCAGAAAGTCAGAAGGCATGGGATCCAGGGAAGTTTGGCCAGGTGGATTCAGAATTGACTTGCCTGTTGAAGGCAGAGGGTTGTGGTGGAGGGAGTACATTCAGATTGGAGGGTTGTGACTAGTGGAGTCCCACAAGGATCTGTTCTGGGACCTCTACTTTTCGTGATTTTTATTAACGACCTGGATGTGAGGTAGAAGGGTGGGTTGGCAAGTTTGCAGACGACACAAAGGTTGGTGGTGTTGTAGATAGTGTAGAGGATTGTCGAAAATTGCAGAGAGACATTGATAGGATGCAGAAGTGGGCTGAGAAGTGGCAGATGGAGTTCAACCCGGAGAAGTGTGAGGTGGTACACTTTGGAAGGACAAACTCCAAGGCAGAGTACAAAGTAAATGGCAGGATAGTGTGGAGGAGCAGAGGGATCTGGGGGTACATGTCCACGGATCCCTGAAAGTTGCCTCACACGTAGATAGGGTAGTTAAGAAAGTTTATGGGGTGTTAGCTTTCATAAGTCGAGGGATAGAGTTTAAGAGACGTGATGTAATGATGCAGCTCTATAAAACTCTAATTAGGCCACACTTGGAGTACTGTGTCCAGTTCTGGTTGCCTCACTATAGGAAGAATGTGGAAGCATTGGAAAGGGTACAGAGGAGATTTACCAGGATGCTGCCTGGTTTAGAGAGTATGGATTATGATAAGAGATTAAGGGAGCTAGGGCTTTACTCTTTGGAGAGAAGGAGGATGAGAGGAGACATGATAAAGGTGTACAAGATATTAAGAGGAATAGACAGAGTGGACAGCCTGTGCCTCTTCCCCAGGGCACCACTGTTAAATACAAGAGGACATGGCTTTAAGGTAAGGGGAGGGAAGTTCAAGGGGGATATTAGAGGAAGGTTTTTCACTCAGAGAGTGGTTGGTGTGTGGAATGCACTGCCTGAGTCAGTGGTGGAGGCAGACACACTAGTGAAGTTTAAGAGACTACTAGACAAGTATATGGAGGAATTTAAGGTGGGGGCTTATATGGGAGGCAGGGTTTGAGGTACGGCACAACATTGTGGGCCGAAGGGCCTGTAATGTGCTATACTATTCTATGTTCTACATTCTTACCCAACTTCAGTGGGAAAAGCCTGTTTGCATTTACCCTATCTATACCCCTCATAATTTTGTATACCTCATATCAAATCTCCCCTCATTCTCCTGTGCCCCAAGGAATAAAGTCCTAATCTATTAAAACTTTTCCTTGAGACCTGGTGACATCCTTGTAAATTTTCACTGTAGTCCTAAACAAGTTACAATGCTACTACCAACGGGGATGACAAAAACATAGAAAACCTACAGCACAATAAGGCCCTACGGCCCACAAAGCTGTGCCGAACATGTCCTTAGCTTAGAACTACCTAGGCTTACCCATAGCCCTCTATTTATCTGAGTTTCATTTATCCATCCAGGAATCTCTTAAAAGACCCTATTGTTTCTGCTTCCTCCACCAAAGCCTGAGATAATTCTGACTGAAAGGCTCTTTTAGTCTGCTTTCCGTTTGAATGAACTGAACTCTGTAGCTGGAGTTCAGCTTTGTGGTCTTCTGAGCACACGCTCTTCCTGAATTTGTGAGCTAGGGGTGCACAGTTTGGACCAGAGGGCAGTGGACGGTTGCACTGTGAATCTGTATAGGAGTTCACTCTCGCTCTCAAGATCGTCTAATATCATTTCCAGCCCACAGGTGTAAAGGAGGTTGAAATAATTGTTAGTCCAGATCCGATGCAGCACAAAAACAAACACAAAAAGATAAAGAACGCAATAATAAAACACGAGAATCAGGTTTAATATCACTGAAAATTGTTGTTATGAAGCAGTAGTACAGTGCAATACATAATAAAGAACTATAAATTACAATAAGAAATATAAAAACAATTCAATAAGTAGTGCAAAGAGAGAGCCAAAAAATAGCGATGGGTTCATTGTCCATTCAGAAATCTGATGGCGGAGGCGAAGAAGCTGTCCCTGAACCTCCCCCCGTACCTCAGGCTGCTGAGCCTCCCCCCGATGGTAGCAGTGAGAAAAGGGCATATCCTGGGTGATGGATGCTGCCTTTTTGAGGCATTACTTTTTGAAGATGTCCTTGATGCTGGGAGGCTTGTGCTCATTATGTAGATGGCTGAGTTTACAACTTTCAGCAGCTTTGTACACAATAAATACATCACAAAAACAGTAAATGTAAATACATAAGATAGTTTATATACATAGATTAATAGCATGTCTATAAAGTGATGCTAGGCACAGGAACTTCTGTACATTATGTGATTCTGACAGGAAATGAAAAAAGTTGTGGTGAGTGGGGGTGTGGAGGAGTGGATTTCCACTCCCACTGACTCGTTAGACATCTGCTCCATGATGTCCTTTCTTTCTGCAGCTGTGGTACTCTCCCTGATCAGCAATGTCACTCCCCCTCTTATTTTACCTCCCTCTCTGTCCCTTTTGAAACATCTAAACCCCAGAATATTGAACAGCCATTCCTGTCCTTGTGACAATCAAGTCTCATTGATTTCTCCTTCCAATGTTTTCCCTTCCCTCTTCCCTTTTCTATTCCCCACTCTGGCCTCTAATCTCTTTTCCTCGCCCAATGCCCCTTCTTCTTCCCTTTCTCCCATGGTCCACTCATCTCTCCTATCAGATTTCTTCAGTCCTTTACCACTCACCTACCTGGCTTCACCTATCACCTTCTGGCTATCCTCCTTCCCTTCCATCCACCTTTTTATTTTGGTGTCTTCCCCCTTCCTCTCTAGTCCTGATGAAGGGTCTCAGCCTGAAACGTGGACTGTATATTATTTTCCATAGGTGCTACTTGACCTGCTGAATTCCTCCAGCATTTTGTGTGTATTACTCTGCAATAATTTATTTTTATTAGTGTTTCCAGGAGTGATTGAATATTTAGTATTCACAGTTTAAGGTAGTTGATGCATTAAAGAGGGAGAATTGTTGAAGCAAAATACAATGAAGTACTTAGAAAGGAGGTGGTTTTAAACATCACACTAGCTGTAAGATTAGAATTAACCCTCTCGGCCCAGTGAGTCTGCTCTGCAATTTCAGCATGGCTGATTGATTATCTCTTTCAACCCCATTCTCTTGCCTTCTCCCCATAACCTGACTAACTGCTTTAAATATATCCAATGACCTGGCCTCCACAGCAGTTTGTGGCAAGCATTTCCTGAGGTTCATGGTGCTCTGGCTAAGAAATTCTTCCTCATCTCTGTTCCAAATGGAAGTCCCTGTATACTGAGTTTGTGCCTTCTGTCCTGCTATAGGAAACATCGTCTCCATGTCCACTCTATCTCTGCCTTTCAATATTTTATCGATTTCAATGAGATATCCCCTCATTCTTCTGAACTCCAAAGAGAACAGGCCCAGCCCATTATATAAATAATGATAATCAACTTCATAAAATTGGAGATCAGTTCAGATAGATGAGAAAGATAATGAGTGGTCTGCAGAATTTAAACCTGCAGCGTTTGACATGACTTACCCCATCACCCGGGTTCAACTCCTGCTCATCTGGAAGGAACTTCCATCTGCCTCATATGACCGTGTGAGCTTCCTCCCACGTTCCAAAGACGTACTAGGAGATTGGTGGGTAAAATCAAAGCTCAGGGCATCGGGGGGAAGACATTGACATGGCTAGAAAACTGGTTGGCAGATAGAAAGCAAAGGGTAGCGGTGAATGGGTGTTTCTCGGAATGGCAGGTGGTGACTAGTGGGGTGCCACAGGGCTCGGTATTGGGACCACAGCTATTTACAATTTACATCAACGATTTAGATGAAGGCATTGAGAATAACATCGGCAAATTTGCTGATGATACTAAGCTGGGTGGCAGTGTGACATGTGATGAGGATGTTAGGAGAATTCAGGGTGACTTGGATAGGCTGGGTGAGTGGGCAGATACTTTGCAGATGATGTTTAATGTGAATAAGTGTGAGGTTATCCACTTTGGGAATAAGAACAGGAAGGCAGATTATTATCTGAACGGTGTAGAGTTAGGTAAGGGAGAAATACAAAGAGATCTAGGAGTCCTTGTTCATCAGTCACTGAAGGTGAATGAGCAAGTGCAGCAGGCAGTGGAGAAGGCTAATGGAATGTTGGCCTTTATTACAAAGGGAATTGAGTCCAAGAGCAAGGAAATCCTTTTGCATTTGTACAGATCCCTGGTGAGACCACACCTGGAGTATTGTGTACAGTTTTGGTCTCCAGGGTTAAGGAAGGACATCCTGGCTGTAGAGGAAGTGCAGCGTAGATTCATGAGGTTAATTCCTGGGATGCTTGGACTGTCTTACGCAGAGAGGTTAGAGAGACTGGGCTTGTACACGCTGGAATTAAGGAGATTGAGAGGGGATCTGATTGAAACATATAAGATTATTAAGGGATTGGACAAGATAGAGGCAGGAAATATGTTCCAGATGCTGGGAGAGTCCAGTACCAGAGGGCATGGTTTGAGAATAAGGGGTAGGTCATTTAGGACAGAGTTAAGGAAAAACTTCTTCTCCCAGAGAGTTGTGGGGGTCTGGAATGCACTGTCTTGGAAGGCAGTGGAGGCCAATTCTCTGGATGCTTTCAAGAAGGAGCTAGATAGGTATCATATGGATAGGGGAATCAAGGGATATGGGGACAAGGCAGGAACCGGGTATTGATAGTAAATGATCAGCCATGATCTCAGAATGGCAGTGCAGGCTCAAAGGGCCGAATGGTCTACTTCTGCACCTATTGTCTATTGTCTATATGGATTAGTGTGCTCATTGGTCACGTGGATGTGACCTATTGGCCCATGCTGGGTGGGCTGGAAGAGCCTGTTAGGTGCTGTATCTCTAAAGAAAATAAGTAAATAAATTCAACCCAGATAAGATTTGGACTCCAGCTCCACCCAGTGCTTTTGGGACACAGGCAAGGTAAACATTCCATTCCATTGAGCGAGTTTGTTTTGGTGAATGAAATTTCATCATGAATGGAAACACCGTGGAGTTTTGCAGGGTGTGTTCCACTGACATTTGATGATTTAATAAGCAGATTAACCTGATCCTGTTGCCATTTTCCTCCTTGCCAGTTGGACAGACTTGAAAGTTTAAAGTAAATTTATTAACAAAGCTACATGCTTGTGTTATTAACGTTAACTTCACTTGCTCTAGACTGGTGGCCCTCCACTGGTTCTGGATGTGGATTTCTCTGTCCACTTCTGCGATGATGGACACTGAGCATTCAGTTAATTTTTCTGTCATTTCCTTATTCCCAAATATAATTTCCTCCCTTTCATTCTATAAAGGGACCCACATTAATTTTAGCCATTTGTTTCAGTTTTACCATTTCTTACATTTCAAAGTTCAAAGTAAACTTATTATCGAAGTACATATATATCACCCTGAGATTCAGTTTCTTCCTGGCATTCACAGTAGAACAGAAAGTCAATAGAATTAATGAAAAACTAACAGCAAAGATGGACAAACAACCAATGTACAAAAGAAGATAAACTGTTCAAATACATAACAAAAATAATACTGAGAACATGAGTTGTTGAGTTCTTGAAGTTGAGTCAGTAGGTTGCGTCATCAGTTCAGTGTTGAGGTGGGTGATGCTATCAACTGGTTCAGGGCTCTGATGGTTAAAGGCTATTAACTGTTCATGTACCTGGTGGTGTGGGACAAAAGCTTCTGGACCTCTTTCCTAATGGCAGCAGAAAGAAGAGAGCATGGCTCCACTTGCACAGTCACAGTTTTTAAATTCTGATAAATGATCATGCAATTTTGGAGTAATACTAGGTTGATTGTGCTAGGAAATGGAAGGCATAACTGCTGACTACATCTACTTCGGCTATTCATGCTTGCGAGGATAGAATCCACACATCTAGGAAGACTGGACTATAAAAGCAAGGTTGGAATGCTGAGGCTGCACTTGGAGTACTGTGAGCAGTTTTGGGCGCCTTATCTAAGAAAAGATGTGTTGGCACTGGTGTGTTGGCACTGGAGAGGGTCCAGAGGAGTTCATAAGAATGATTCTGGGAAAGAAAGGGTTAACATACAAGAGCATTTTTGGCTCTGGGCCTGTACTCACTGCAGTTCAGAAGAATGAAGGGGAATCTCATCGAAACCTATCAAATATTGAAAGGCTTAGATAGAGTGGATGTGGAGTGGCTATTTCCTATAGTGGGTGAGTCTAGGACTAGAGGACACGGCCTTCAAATAAAAGGACATCCCTTTAGAACAAAGATAAGGAGGAACTTCTTTGGCTAGAGGGTGGTGAATCTGTGAAATTCATTACCGTAGAGAACTGTGGAGATGAAGCCTTGGATCTATTTAAGATGGAGGTTGATTAGTCAGGGTGCCAAAGGTTATGGGGAGAAGGCAGAAGAACGCAGTTGAGAGATAATAAATCGGCCATGATGCAATAGTGGAGTAGACTTGATGGGCCAAATGGCCTAATTCTGCTCCTGTGTCTTAAGTTCTTATATTCTAACCTTGTTTCCATATGTGGTGTAGGTTGAAATTGAGATTCAGAGCTCCGGCTGGCAAAACTCTAATGGGGACGATGATAAATGTGGACCGAACAAGAGGAGAAAGCTTCACCAAGAGATCACTTCTGTGAATTCCGAAAGGGAAGTGTGCGGGCTCCTTAATGCCAAAAGGCCGACCAATGATGAGTCTGGAAACTCTGCCGAGACACCACCACATTGTCTGCTCTTCTTGCACCACCAGCCACAAATTTGCTTCTACCCTCCTGAGCAGGAAAACCCTCTGGAAGTGGATGACACTGTGCGAGACGAGAAAATTAATCGCTTGAAGGAAATTCTCAAGGAGAAACAGGCAGCACTGGATCTTGTGAGGAAGCGAGTATCACTTTCCAGTTCTGCGTCGGGCTCTACAGTGGAGTAAGAGGTGCAAACTGCAGATATGAAGTAGGTAGTGATTAGAGACGCTCTGAACCATGTGATGAAGGGTAGTATTTCTGAGGGTTATGGACAACCTCATAGTTCGGCGATTGTCAATTATTCCTTCTAAAGTGCGGTCACCCATTCTTATGCATTTAAATCCAACAGTTGTGAATATTCACTTTATTTTAAAATTTCTACTTGTTTTCGTAAATTACAATATTAATTTGTATTTTGCTATTCACGTGTATAGAATATTAGGGTATTTACTAGAGCACTGTTTTCCTGTTGCCTCTAAACAAAAAAATAATTGTCCTACTTTATTGTGCGATATTAAAAGGCTCTTGAAACTGATCACATTCAAGTTTATTGTCATAAAGCCGTACACAACTAAATGAAACAATATTCCTCTGGGAACAAGGTGCAAAACACAGTACATGTATCACATACAACACAATAATATTAACACAATCATGTCAATGGATAATTAAATATATTCTGTAGATAGATAAGTTACAGTTAAGCAGTCAGCGCGATGCTAACACAGCTCAGGACATTCCAGAAATCGGAGTTCAATTCCGGCGCTGTTCCTGTGCGCAGTCTCTGTACGTCCTCCCCGTGGAATGTATGAGTTTCCTCAGGGTGTTCTGATTTCCTTCCACAGGTAGGTTAATTGGTTATCGTAAATTGTCCTGTGATTAGGTTAGGGTTAATCGGAGTACCATAGCTTTAAGGACTGAAGGTGCCTACTCTGCGCTGTATTCCTAACTGAACAAATAAAAATACAGTTGACATAAAGTTAACACACAGTTAAATATACAAAAGTTCAAAGTAAATTTTATTATCATATGTCACCATATACACTCTGAGATTTGTTATCTTGTGGGCATACTCAAGAAATCTATAGATAAATAACCATAACAGAATCAATGAAAGACCGCCCGGTAGGGTGTTCAACCAGAGTGCAGGAAACAATAAATTATACTAATACAAAAAGAAGTAATAAATAAGCATAAAATATTGATAACATGAGATGAAGTGGGTCCATTTGGTATGGGAACATTTCAGTGATGGGGCAAGTGAAGTCTTGAGTGAAGTTATCCCCTTTGGCTCAAGAGCCTGATAGACAAGGGGTGGTAACTGTTCCAGAACCTTACAGTGTGTGTCCTGAGGTTCTTTTACCTTCTTCCTGATGGCAGCAGTGACGAGAGAGCATGGCCTGAGTGGTGGGGGGTGCCTGTTGATGAACACTGCTTTCCTGCAACAGTTTTTCGTGCAGATGTACTCAGTGATTGGGAGGGCTTTACCCATGATGGGCTGGGCTGTATCCACTACTTTCTGTTGGTTTTTCCATTCCGCTGGTGTTTCCATCTCAGGCTGTGATACAGTCAGTCAATATACCCTCCGCTACTCATTTATGGAAGTTTGTAAAAGTTCTAGATGTCATGCTGAATCTCTGAAAACTCATAAGGAAGTAGTGGCAGCGCCGTGCTTTCATCTTAAATGCATTTATGTGCTGGGCCCAGGAAAAGTTCTCCGAAATAACAACACTTATGAATTTAAAGTTGCTAACCCTCTCCACCTTTAATTAGCCAATTACATTGGCAGGAACTCAATGCGTTAAAGTATGCAGACATGATCTAGAGGTTCAGTTGCTGTTCAGACCAAACATCAGAATGGGGGAGGAATGTGATCACGTGAGTTTGACTGTGGAATGTTTGTTGGTGCCAGACAGGGTGGTTTGAGTATTTCAGAAACTGCTGATATCCTGGGATTTTCACACACAACAGTCCCTAGAGTTTACAGTGAATGGTGTGAAAAACGAAAATAAACACCCAGTGAGTGACAGTTCTGTGGGCAAATAAGAGCTGTCAGAGGAGAATGGCCAGGCTGACAGGAAAGTGACAGTACTTCAAATAACCACATGTTACAACAGTGGTGTGCAGAAGAACATCTCTGAATGACAGAGGGATCTTGGGCTCCACATCCAAATATTACCAAAACAGTGCCAGTTGACAGGTTTGTAAAGACAGTGTATGGTGTGTTGGCCTTTGCTAGTCAGGGGATTGAACTCAAAAGCTATGCAGCACCACAGAACCCCAGTTAGACTGCACTTGGAATATTGTGTTCAGCTCTGGTCATTAAAGGAAGGATTTGGAAGATTTTGAGAAGGTGGGGAGGATATGTACTAGGATGCTGTCTGGACCAGAGAGCATGTCGTATGAAGATTGGCTAAGCGACCTCGGACTTTTCACTTTTAAGTGTAGGAGGCTGAGAGGTGACTTGATAGAAGTGCATGAGATGATAAGAGGCATAGTTCAGCTGGACAGCCAGAGGCTTTTTCCCAGAGTGGAAACGGCTAAATCGAGGGGTCACAACTTTAAGGTGATTGAAGGAAAATATAGAGGGATGTCAGAAGTAGTTTTTTTTTCTTTTACAGAGAATGGTGGGTGCATGGTACACATTGCCAGAGGTGGTGGTGGAGGCAGATACAGTAGGGACATTTAAGAAACTTAGATAGGCACGTGTATCTTAAATTGTATCACTATTCAAGAAGGGAACAAGAGAAAATTGTGGGAACTATAGACCAGTGTGTCTCATGTTAGTTGTAGGGAAATTGCTGGAGAAAATTCTTAGGGAGAGGATATATAAACATTAGGAAACCCATGGCCTAATTAAGGAGAGCCAGCATGGCTTTGTTCGGGGCAGGTCGTGTCTTACCAACTTAAGCATAGAAAACCTACAATACAGGCCCTTCGGCCCACAAAGCTGCGCCGAGCATGTCCTTACCTTAGAAATTACCTAGGGTTACCCATAGCCCTCTATTTTTCTAAGCATCATCTCTCTTAAAAGACCCTATTGTATCCACCTCCACCACTGTCGCCGGCAGCTCATTCCACACACTCACCACTCTGAGTAAAAAACTTACCCCTGATGACATCTCCTCTGTACCTACTTCCAAGCACCTTAAAACTGTGTCCTCACGTGCTAGCCATTTCAGCCCTGGGAAAAAGCCTCTGACTAACCACACAATCAATGCATCACACATCACCTTATTCTCCTCTATCAGGTCACATATCATCCTCTGTTGCTCCAAGGAGAAAAGGCTGAGTTCACTCAACCTATTCTCATAAGGCATGCTCCCCAATCTAGGCAACATCCTTGTAGGTCTCCTCTGCACCCTTTCTATGGTTTCCACATCCTTCCTGTAGTGAGGCGACCAGAACTGAACACAGTACTCCCCGACCTATATAGCTGTAACATTACCTCTCGGCTCCTAAACTCAATCCCAAAACTGATGAAGGCCAATGCAGTGTATGCCTTCTTAACCCTTACATACTGTTCATATTCTATACCTGCTCAGTGTGGTACGGGTCAGTTTTCACAGGGCCCAAGAATCCCTTCATAACAAGTGTCTATACCAAATTTTGAACCACAGATCTATTTAGAATGTATAAATAGCCTATCTGACATTAATAAATCGGTGATTAATCCTTAATTAATGTTTCAGAGATCTAAGATCCATTTCAATAGATACGGGTCAAATTTGGCAAATTTGACCCAAACAGTATGTACAGGTTAACCACAGTGTCAACCTGCGCAGCAGCTTTGAGTGTCCTATGGACTCGGACGCCAAGATCCCTCTGATCCTCCACACTGCCAAGAGTCTTACCAGTAATTCTGCCATTATATTTGACCTACCAAAATGAAGCACCTCACACTTACCTGGGTTGATCTCCATCTGCTACTTCTCAGCCCAGTTTTGCATCCTATCAATGTCTCACTGTAACCTCTGACAACCCTCCACGCTATCCACGACATCCCCAACCTTTGTGTCATCAGCAAATTTACTAACCCATCCCTCCACTTCCTCATCCAGATCATTTATAAAAATCACAAAGAGTAGGGGGTCCCAGAACAGATCCCTGAGGCACACCATTGGTCACTGACTTCCATGCAGAATATGACCCGTCTACAAATCACTCTTTGCCTTCTGTGGGCAAGTCAGTTCTGGATCCACGAAGCAATGTCCCTTTGGATCCCATGCCTCCTTACTTTCTCAATAAGGCTAATCAAATGCTTTGCTGAAATCCATATACACTACATCTACTGCTCTTCCTTCATCAATGTGTTTAGTCACATCCTCAAAAAATTCACTCAGGCTCATAAGGCACGACCAGCCTTTCACAAAGCCATGCTGACAATCCCTAATATTATGCCTCTTCAAATGTTCATTAATGCTGCCTCTCAGGATCTTCTCCAACTTACCAACCACTGAAGTAAGACTCATTTGTCTATAATTTCCTGGGCTATCTCTATCGCCTTTCTTGAATAATGGAACAACATCCACAAGTAAGGTAACCTTTCATTCCTCCAGAACCTCTCCCATCCCCATTGCTGATGCAAAGATCATTGCCAGAGGCTCAGCAATTTCCTCCCTCGCCTCCCACAGTAGCCTGGGGTACATCTCGTCTGGTCCTGGTGACTTAACCAACTTGATGCTTTCCAAAAGCTCCAGCACATCCTTTTTCTTAATATCTACATGCTCAAGCTTTTTGGTCTGCTGTAAGTCATCCCTACAATTGCCAAGATCCTTTTCCGTAGTGAATACTGAAGCAATTTTTCATTAAGTACCTCTGCCGTCTCCTCCAGTTCGATACACACTTTTCTACTGTCACACTTGATTGGTCCAATTCTCGCATGTTTTATCCTCTTGCTCGTCACATATTTGTAGAATTCCTTGCGGTTTTCCTTAATCCTGTCTGCCAAGGCCTTCTCATGGCCCCTTCCGGCTCTCCTAATTTCATTCTTAAGCTCCTTCCTGTTAGCCTTATAATCTTCTAGATCTCTATCATTACCTAGCTCTCTGAACCTTTCGTAAGCTCTTCTTCTTGACTAGATTTACAACAGCCTTTGTACACTACAGTTTCTGACCCTACCATCCTTTCCCTGTCTCACTGGAGCATACCTATGCAGAATTCCACACAAATATTCCCTGAGCATTTGTTGTGTTTCTTTCATGTTTCCCTGAGAACATCTGTTTCCAATTTATGCTTCCAAGTTTCTGCCTGATAGCCTCACATTTCCCCTTACTCCAATTAAACGCTTTCCTAACTTGTCTGTTCCTATCCCTCTCCAATGCTATGGTAAAGGAGATAGAATTGTGATCACCATCTCCAAAATGCTCTCCCACTGAGAGATCTGTCACCTGACCAGGTTCATTATCTAATACCAGCTCAAGTACAGCCTCTCCTCTTGTAGGCTCATCTACATACTATGTCAAGAAACCTTCCTGAACACACCTAACAAACTCCACCCCATCTAAATCCCTCACTCTC
Source organism: Hypanus sabinus (assembly GCF_030144855.1). Lineage (NCBI taxonomy): Eukaryota > Metazoa > Chordata > Chondrichthyes > Myliobatiformes > Dasyatidae > Hypanus > Hypanus sabinus. The sequence goes on along the minus strand of NC_082711.1, from coordinate 109,776,608 downwards.
GGGAGATGCCAATCAATATTTGGGAAATTAAAACTTCCCACCACAACCACCCTGTTACTAGTATACCTTTCCAGAATCTGTCTTCCTATTTGCTCCTTGATGTCCCTGTTACTATTGGGTGGTCTATAAACACCCAGTAGAGTTATTAACCCCCGTTCCTATTCCTAACTTCCACCCACAGAGACTCCGTAGACAATGACCTCCTCCTTTTTGCAAAACTTGAATGAGTTTTTGACAAGGTGATGAAAGTAGAGCAGTATATGTTGTCTGCATGGATTTTAGTAAGGTGTTTGACAAAATCTCTCACAGAAGGCTAATGCAGAAGATGAAGATGCATGGGATCCATGGTGAATTAGCTATTTGGGTAGTGGTTGAAGGGACTTACTTGAGCTGGAGGTCTGTAATTAGTGGTGTTCTGTAGCGATCTGTGCTGGAACCTCTGCTGTTTGTGATGTATATGAATGACCCGGATAAAAATGTAGATTATTAAAAAATTGACATACAGCAGAGTCAGTCTTTCTGGTCCTTTGAGCTGTGTCGCCCAGCAATCACCCAGTTTAATCCCAGCCTAATCATGGGACATTTACCATGGAAAATTCACCTACCAGTCTTTGAAGTCTGGGAGGAAATCGGAGCACCCAGGGAAAACTGACACGGTCACAGGGAGAAAGTACAAACTCTATACAGGCAGTGGTGGAAGTTGAATCAGGTCGCTGTTACTGTAAACCATTGTGCTAACCACTACGCCAACAAGCTGGTGGGCTAGTAAGTTTGCAGATGATATCAAGATTGGTGGAGTTGTGGATAGTGTAGAAGACTGGCATAGGATACAGCACAAAATAGATCAGTTGCAGATATGGGTTGAAAAATGGCAGATGGAGTTTAACCCAGATAAATGTGAGATGTTGCACCTTGGGAGGGCAACTGCAAGGATACAGTGCACTGTTAAGGGCAAGATCCTTAGCAGTGTTGCTGAGCAGAGAGATCTTGGGTTCCAAGTTCATAGCTCCATGGAAGTGGCTACACAGGTCGACAAAGAAGACTTATGCAATGCTTGCTTCTATTAGTCGAGGCACTGAATTCAAAAGTCAAAAGGTTATGATGAAAATTTATAAAACTCTGGTTAGGCCACATCTGGAGTATTGTGTACAGTTTTGGTTGTCCCATTATAGGAAGGATTTGAGGCTTTGGAGAGGGTGCAGAAGAGGTTTACTAAGAGGAATTCAGGAGAAGGAAACCAAAGATTCATGAGCCAATTCTGATCAGAGAATCGGGGTGGGCAGGGTTAGCATTTTTAAATTTCCAGCTGTTATTACATCCTGGGCTCAGCACTTAAGTGCAATAATCAAGCTAGCACAGCAGTGCCTCTACTCCCTTAGGGGTCTGTGGAGATTCAGCATGACACCTAAAACTTTGACAGACTTCTATAGAAGAGTGGTGGAGAGTATACTGACATGCTGCATCATGGCCTGGTGTGGAAACACCAATGCCTTTCAACAGTAGGATACAAGGTTTCACAAGTCCAAATTCCAGACAGCATAGCAGGGCATCTGGTCAATTTGCTACCTCACAGCGCCAGAGACTCAGGTTTGGTCCTAATCTTGCGTACCATCTGTGTGGATTTTGCACGCCTCTGACCTGTCACATCTGAGTGCTCTGGTTTCCTGCCTACATCCCAAAAATATATGAGTCAGTGGGCTTAGCAATTGTGAGCAGTTTTGGTGGCCCCGCATTTCAGAGTTAGAATCAGGTTTAATCTCACTGGTGTATGTTGTGAAATTTGTTGTTTTGTGGAGTAAATTGCAATCCATAATATTTTTTGAACATTATGAGTTCAATAAAACAATTAAGTATTACAAACAGAGAGCAAAAACAGAAACAATCATTGAAGTAGTGTACGTGGATTCATTGTCCATTCAGAAATCTGGTGGCAGAGGGGAAGAAGTTCTTCCTAAAGAATTGAGTGTGTGTCTTCCTGTACTTCCTCCCTGAAGGTAGTAATGAGAAGGTAGCATGTCGTGGGTGATGGTGGTCCTTAATGATAGATACCACCTTTTTGAGGCACTGCCTTTTGAAGGTGTCCTGGATGCTGGGCAGGCTATTGCCTATGATGAAGCTGACTGAATTTAGAGGTTTCTAAGAAAACACACTGAAGTATGGATGTGCTGATATTGGAGGGTATCCACCAGACATTAAAAAGAGTGATTCTTGGAATGAAAAGGTTGACATATGAGGAGAATTTGATGGCTGTACTAGTGAGTCTGTACTCACTAGAATTTAGAAGAATGATGTAATTCAAATGTTTAAATGCCTAGGGAGAGTTGATGTGAAGAGGATATGGTGGGGGAGTCTTGGACCTGAGGGCACAACCTCTTATAGGACTTCACTTTCAAGCTGAGATGAGGAGAATTTCTTTAGCCATAGGGTGGTGAATCTGTGGAATTCATTGCCACAGGCAGAAGCAGAGGCCAGGTTTTTGAGTGTATTTAAACAGAGATTGGTCAGTTCTTGATTAGTAAGGGCTTCAAAGTTTAAGGGCAGAAGGCTGGCGAATGGGGTTGACAGGGATAGTAAATCAGCCACGAGGGTTAATAAACTATCACATTGGAGTTCAGGATTCATTTGTAAGGTCAGATAAAAATAAAGCAGAGACAAGCAGAGTGGCCATTGTATGAGTGAGCCAGTGTTGGAGTGGGGAGACTTTTGGCTTTGGCCCAATAGGCATGGGTGACCTAAGTATCTGGTAAGCTTTATCTTGCTCATCCTTAATCTGTAGGACAGTAAGAATGGCTCCAAAGGCTGGATTTTTTCTTCTGTGTGAGATGTGGGAGACATGCAGCCTCCCAAATAAACACATCTGTACCAGGTGCACCTAGCTGTATCTCCTTGGAGAATGTGTTAAAGAACTGGAGCTGCAACTCGATGACCTTTGACATTAGGGAAATTGAGGAGGTAATAGGAGCTACAGAGAGGCAGAGACCCTGCGGTTAACAGAGGCAGGTGAATGGTTGACTGTCAGGAGAGGAATAGGGAAATAGGCAGTCGGTACAGAATACCCCTGCAGCCATTCCCCTCAATAACAAGAATGCTGTTTTGGTTGCTGTTGGGGGGGGGGGGGTGGGGAGAGAACCTATGAGGATCAGCATCAGAGACCAGGAGTGTTGTGATCAGAGGGAAAGGAGCAGAGTAGGAATGCATTGGTGATAGGAGATTCCATAGTTAGAGGAGTGCAGACTGAACAGACTTTGGATGTGATAGAGGGATCAAGAGGGTGTGTTGCCTTGCAGGTGCCAGGGTCAGAGACATCTCAGATCATGTCCACAACACTCTAAATGGGGAGGGTTAGCAGCCAGATGTCTAGGTACATAATCATATCAATGACATAGGAAGGAAAAGAAATGTTCTAAAGATAGAATTTTGAGAGCCAGGTAGAAAGCTGAAGAGTTGGTCCTCCAGGGTAACAAGTTCTGGATTGCTGCTTGTGCCAGGTGCCAGTGAAAGGAAGAACAAGGAGATTTGGCAGATAAATGTGTGGCTGAGGAACTGGTACAGGGGGCAGGGTTTCAGATTTATAGATCATTGGGATTGCTTTTAGGGGAAGCTATGATCTGTACAAAAGGAATGGGCTACACCTGAACTCAAGCGGGACAAACATTGTTGCAGCCAGATTTGCTAGAACTGTTGAAGAGGGTTTAAACTAATATGGCAAGGGTATGGGAACTGGAGTGATAGGTCTGAGGATAAAAATGTTTTACAAGCAGAGGTATTGTATAGTGAATCTGTTAGGAAAGATGGCATAATTGCAGTCTGTGGAAGGGTTGCAGTGTAACAGGAAGACAAAACTGAAAAGGGTGATGAATACAGGACAGAAGGTTTTCTATTTGAATGCATGCAGTATACAAAACAAGGTAGATGATCTTGTATCGCAGTTAGAGACTGGCAGGTATGATGTGGGTATCACAGAGTCATTGCTGATGGACGATTGTAGTTGAGAGCTTGATATCCAAGTATACACAATCTATCAAAAGGACAGGCAAGTAGGCAGAGCAGGAGGAATGACTCTGCTGGTAAAGAATGAAATAAAATCATTATAAGGGGGTGACACAGGATCAGAAGATGTAGAATCATCGTTGGTTGAGTTATGAAAATGTAAGGGTTAGAAGACTCTGATGGGATTTAACTACAGCTTCTGGAAAGTAGCCAGGATTTGTTCTACAAATTACAGTGGGAGATAGAAAAAACATGTCAACAAGACAATCAACACACACAAAATGCTGGTGGAACGCAGCAGGCCAGGCAGCATCTATAGGGAGAAGCACTGTCAACGTTTCGGGCTGAGACCCTTCGTCAGGACTAACTGAAAGGGAAGATAGTAAGAGATTTGAAAGTGGGGGGGGGGGGGGAGAGGGGGAAATGCAGAATGATGGGAGAAGACCGGAGCGGGTGGGATGAAGCTGGAAAGGTGATTGGCAAACGGGATACAGAGCTGGAGAACGGAAAGGATCATGGGACGGGAGGCCTAGGAAGAAAGAAAGGGGGAGGGGAGCACCAGAGGGAGATGGAGAACAGGCAGAGTGATGGGCAGAAAGACAGGAAAAAAAAAACAAGACAATGTTACATTAGTAATGTGGAATTTCAATATGCAGCTTGGTTGGGAAAATCAAGTCAAATGCTGGATCCCAAGAAAGCGAATTTGAGAAATGCCTCCGAGATGGCTTTTTGGAGCAGCTTGTGGTTGAGGCCAGTAGGGTTAACAATTCTGGATTGGGAGTTGTTTAATGAACCGGGTATGACTAGAGTTTAAGGTAAAGGAACTCTTAGGAAACAATGATCGTTATATGATAAAATTCACCCATTAGACCATGAGACATAGGAGCAGAATTTGGCCATTTTTCCCCGTTGTCTGCTCCGCCACTCAATCATGGTTGATCCTTTTTCCGTTTCTCAGACTCGCTGTAACCTTCTCCCTGTAACCTTTGATGCATGTCCAATCAGGAACCTATCAAGCTCTGCTTTAAACACACCCACCGACCTGGCCTCCAAGCTACCTATGGTAATAAATTCCACAAATTTAAGTCTCGCTAAAGAAATCTCTCCATATCTCTGTTTTAAATGGACAACCCTTTCTCCTGAGGCTGTGCCCTCTTGTCCTAGAGTCCCCCACCATGGGAAACATCCTTTCCACTAATACCCTGTCTAGGTTGTTCAAGATTTGAAAGTTTTCAATGAGATCCCCCCCCATCCTTCTAAATTCCAGTGAGTACAGACCCAGAGCTATCAAACGTTCCTTGTATGACCTTTCATTCCCAGAATCATCCTTGTAAACCTCCTCTGAACTTATCCAATGCCAGCACATCTTTTCTTAGGTGAGCCCAAAACTGTTCACAATACTCAAGGTGAGGCATTACCAATGCCTTATGAATCCTCAGCATCACATTCCTGCTCTTGTATTCTAGACCTTTTGAAATGAATGCCAACATTGCATTGCCTTCATCTCCATTTGCAAGTTAACCTTTAGGTTGTTTTGCACAAGGATTCGCAAGTCTTTATCTCAGATTTTTGGATTTTCTCCCTGTTTAGAAAATAGTCTTCAAATTTATTTCTTCTACCAAAGTGCATGACCATACATTTTCCAACATTGCATTTCATTTGCCACTCTCTTGCCCATTCTCCTAATCTGTCTAAGTCGGGGGTCGGCAACCTGCGGCTCCCGAGCCATTTGTGGCTCTTTCACCTCTGTGCTGCGGCTCCCTGTGGCTTTGGGAAATAATTGGTCAGTATTTAATTAAAATGTATTTTATGTTAGTTTGTTAGCTTTTGAAATGTAATTCTAAATTTGAAGATTATGGTGATCTTGTACAATCTAAGTGTGGCACACATTTCCTGCCACATCCGAAACGGCTCACAATTAGCCAGCATTCCGGCTAAGGGAGATAGCCTACGGGGGTTTGTGAGTACGCGTCTTTTGCAGCATCTGCGTCCATGGGGGCTGGGTTGAGGGAGGCTTAAAAGCAAGGCTGTTTAGTTCGAATAAAGCTATCTTTGACTGCAGTTTACTGACACCGCTACAACGTGTTTTTATCGCTGGCTGTCCAGACGGAAGGTGCTGAAACGCTTTGTCGCGTGTCTGGAAGAAGTGAAAACTTTCCTGGGCAGCAAAGGGCTCACCTTTCCTGAGCTGGAACAGCCAGAGTGGCTGGAAAAGCTACACTTCATGGTAGACATGACAGCGCACCTGAACACGCTGAACACAGCTCTTCAGGGGTAAGGACGTACAGCCCTGCACATGTTGGAGGATGTTTTGGCATTCGAGCGCAAGTTGACAGTGCTTGCCAGAGATTTACAGAAAGGCACTTTGTCTCACTTCCCCAATTTGAGAGAGTTCAAACAAGGTCATGACATGATAATTTCGGAGTATTTACATTCTGCAATCATCGCAATGCAAACATCGTTTGGGAAACGCTTCTGTGAGTTCAGAGAGGAAAAAAACACATTATCCTTCCCGGTCACTCCCTTAAGCATCGATCCTTCCCTACTGAATACGACTGCATTGGCAGGTGTGAGTCAACCTGATCTTGAGATGGAACTGGCCGACATAGCCGACAAAGACATATGGGTGTCCAAGTTTAGACGCTTGACAGCAGACCTTGAAGATGTTGCCCGTCAGAAGGCCGTTCTTGCTCAGAAACACAAATGGAGTGATATTGAAAACCTTCCAAAACCGGACAAACTTGTGTTCGAAACATGGAATGCTATGCCCGACATTTATGTAAACATTAAAAAGTATGCGCTTTGAGTCCTGTCGATCTTTGGATCCACATATGTAAGTGAGCAGGTTTTCTCCAACATGAACTTTATTAAAAACAAACATCGCGCACACCTCACAGATGACAGCTTGCGATCCTGTGTAAAGATGAAGGTGACATCATACAGCCCTGATGTGCAGACGCTGTGCGCTGAGGTCCAGGAGCAGAAATCCCATTAACCAAGTATGATAAATATTTTAATTGCCTATTATTTTACTTATATTCATATTTTTTCATTGTTCAGTGAAATAGTCCTTTCATTTTTCAGGATGACAGCTGGCTGACGTTATTTTTGGTTTGCTGCTGGCGGAAAATTTAAGTTCGGCGTTTTTCATAAATACAAGAAGGACTCAAATAGACATTGAGTATTTTACTTAAAAGTAACTTTCAACCCAACGTCTTTTTTTCAGAGTTCAAAATGTTTTTGTTGCATGCAGAAATGTAATTTCGTTTTCTCTGCAGGAGTTCATCAATTTCATAAATGCAACACATTATAGTTTGTTTATACATAGCATAAAGGCAAAAAAAACGTTGTATGCAGTGTTATTTCATTTTAAATGTCAAACGGGTTTTGCGGCTCCCAGTGTTTTCTTTTCTGTGGGAAACGGGTCCAAGTGGCTCTTTCAGTGGTAAAGGTTGCTGACCCCTGGTCTAAGTCCTTCTGCAGCCTAACTGTTTCCTCAACACTACCTGCCCCTCCACCAATCTTCAACTCAGCTGCAAACTTGGCAACAAAGCCATCTATTCTATCATCTAAATCATTGATACACAGCATAAAATGAAGCGGTCCTAACATCAACCCCTGCAGAACACCACTAGTCACTGGCAGCCAACCAGACAAGGATTCTTTTATTCCCACTTGCTGCCCCCAAACAATCAGCAAATGCTCTAACCATGCTAGTAACTTTCCTGTAATACCATGGGCTCTTAACTTGGTTAGCAGCCTCATGTGTGGCACCTTGTCAAAAGCCTTCTGAAAGTCCAAATATACAACATCCTCTGCATTCCCTTTATCTATCGTACATGTAATCTCAAAGAATTCCAACAGGTTCTTCAGGCAAGATTTTTCCTTAAGGAAACCATGCTGACTTTGTCCTATCTGGTCCTGTGTATCCAAGTGCTCCAAAACCTCATCCTTAACAATTGACTCCAACATCTTCCCAACCACTGAGGCCAAGCTAACTGGTCTATAATTTCCTTTCAGCTGCCTTCCTCCTTTCTTAAAGAATGGAGTGACATTTGCAAATTTCCAGTCCTCTGGCACCATGTCAGAGTCCAATGATTTTTGAAAGATCATTACTAATACCTCCACAACCTCTCCCGCTACTGCTTTCAGAACCCTAGGGTGCAGTTCATCCAGTCCAGGTGACTTATGTACCTTTAGGTCTTTCAACTTCTTGAGCACCTTCTCCCTTAGAACCACAGAACATTACAGCACAGAAACAGGCCTTTTGGCCCTTCTTGGCTGTGCCGAACCATTTTTCTGCCTAGTCCCACTGACCTGCATCTGGACCATATCCCTCCAAACCCCTCTCATCCATATACCTGTCCAAGTTTTTCTTAAATGTCAAAAGTGAGCCCGCATTCACCACTTCATCTGGCAGCTCATTCCACACTCCCACCACTCTCTGCGTGAAGAAGCCCCCCTAATGTTCCCTTTAAACTTTTCCCCCTTCACCCTTAACCCATGACCTCTGGTTTTTTTCTCCCCTGGCCTCAGTGGAAATAGCCTGCTTGCATTCACTCTATCTATACCCATCATAATTTTATACACCTCTATCAAATCACCTCTCATTCTCCTACGCTCCAGGGAATAAAGTCCTAACCTATTCAAACTTTCTCTGTAACTCAGTTTCTCAAGTCTCGGCAACATCCTTGTAAGCCTTCTCTGCACTCTTTCAACCTTATTAATATCCTTCCTGTAATTCGGTGACCAAAACTGCACACAATACTCCAAATTCAGTCTAACCAATGTCTTATACAACCTCACCATTACTTTCCAACTCTTATACTCAATACTTTGATTTATAAAGGCCAATCCACCAAAAGCTCTCTTTACAACCATATTTACTTGTGATGCCACTTTTAGGGAATTATGTATCTGTACTCCCAGATCCCTCTGTTCTACTGCACTCCTCAGTGTCCTACCATTTACCTTGTATGTTCTCCCTTTGTTTGACCTTCTGAAGTGCAATACCTCACATTTGTCTGCATTAAACTCCATCTGCCATTTTTCAGCCCATTCCTCCAACTGGTCCAAATGCCTCTGCAAGCTTTGAAAACCTTCCTCACTGTCCACTACACCTCCAACCTTTGTATCAACAGCAAATTTGCTGATCCAGTTTGCCACATTATCATCCAGATCATTGATATAGTTGACAAATAACAATGGACCCAGCACTGATCCCTGTGGCACACCACTAGTCACAGGCCTCCACTCAGAGAAGCAATCCTCCACTACCACTCTGGCTTCTTCCATTGAGCCAATTTCTAATCCAATTTACTACCTCTCCATGTATACCTAGTGACTGAATCTTTCTAACTAACCTCTCATGCGGGACCTTGTCAAAGGCCTTACTGAAGTCCATGTATACAATATCTACTGCCTTCTCTTCATCCACTTTCCTGGTAACTTCCTCGAAAAACTCTAATAGATTGGCTAAACATGACCTACCACGCACAGAGCCATGCTGACTGTTTCTAATAAGTCCCTGTCTATCCAAATACTTGTAGATCCTATCTCTTAGTATTCCTTCCAATAATTTACCTACTACCGATGTCAAACTTACCGGCCTATAATTTCCTGGGTTACTTTTTGAGCCTTTTTTAAACAACGGAACAACATGAGCTATCCTCCAATCCTCTGGCACCTGACCCGTGGATATCGACATTTTAAATATTTCTGCCAGGGCCCCTGCAATTTCAACACTAGTCTCCCTCAAGGTCCAAGGGAATACCCTGTCAGGTCCTGGGGATTTATACTCTGATTTGCCTCAAGGCAGCAAGCACTTCCTCCTCTTTAATCTGTATAAGTTCCATGACCTCCCTACTTGTTTGCCTTATTTCCATAGACTCCATTCCAGCTTCCTTAGTAAATACAGGTGCAAAAAACCCATTTAATATCTCTCCCATTTCTTTTGGCTCCATACATAGCCAACTACTTTGATCTTCAAGGGGACTAATTTTATCCCTTACTATCCTTTTGCTCTTAACATACCTGTAGAAGCTCTTAGGATTATCCTTCACCCTGACTGCCAAAGCAACCTCATGTCTTCTTTTAGCCCTCCTGGTTTCTTTCTTAAGTATTTTCTTACTCTTTTTATACTCTTCAAGCATCTTATTTCCTCCTCGTTGCCTATACATGTTATACATCTCTCTCTTCTTCTTTATCAGAGTTCCAATATCCCTCGAGAACCAAGGTTCCTTATTCTTATTCATTTTGCCTTTAAACCTGACAGGAACATACAAACTCTGTACTCTCAAAATTTCTCCTTTGAAGGCCTCCCACTTACCAATCACATCCTGGCCAGAGAACAACCTGTCCCAATCTACGCTTTTTAGATTCTTTCTCATTTCTTCAAATTTGGCCTTTTTCCAGTTTAGAACTTCAACCCAAGGACCAGATCTATCTTTATCCATGATCACTTTGAAATAATGACGTCATGATCACTGGAACCAAAGTGTTCCCCTACACACACTTCCGTCACCTGTCCTAAGTCATTTCCTAATAGGAGATCTAATATTGCTCCCTCCCTAGTTGGTACATCTATATATTGATTTAGAAAACTTTCCTGAACATATTTCACAAACTCTAACCCATCTAGACCTTTAGCAGTATGGAAGTCCCAATCAATGTGTGGGAAATTAAAATCCCCTCCAATCACAACTTTCTGTCTCCTGCAGTTGTCTGTTTTCTCCCTGCAGATTTGTTGCTCCAATTCTCCTGACTATTGGGTGATCTATAATACAACCCTATTAATGTGGTCATACCTTTCCTGTTTCTCAGCTCCACCCATATGGCCTCAGTAGACAAGCCCTCTAATCTTTCCTGCCGAAGCACTGCTGTAATATTTTCCCTTACTAGCAAAGCCAAGCCAATCCCCCCCCCCCCACCCTTCATCCCTCTGCCTCTATCACGTCTGAAACACCGGAACCCTGGAACATTGAGCTGCCAGTCCTGCCCCTCCTGTAGCCAAGTTTCAGTAATGGCTATGATGTCATAATTCCACATGTCAATCCAGGCCCTCAGCTCATCTGCCCTTTTCACAATACTCCTTGCATTGAAATATACACGCCTCAGAAGATTGTTACCACCACACCAACCTTACTATTTGTGACTTTCCATGAACTCTAACATCATTTATTTTTACCCCCGTTCCACTATCTACTCTGCCACTCTGGTTTCCATCCCCCTGCAAATAGCAACTTACAATAGCAATTGTACTCACTCCTCTTCCCTCACACCCTTCAACACCTGGCACATTGCTAGTGTCTTCCTCAGACAAGACTGATGCAAAATACTAATCTAGTTCATCTGCCATCTCCTTGTCCCCCATTATTATTTCACCGGCCTCATTTTCTAGTGGTCCTATATCCACTCTCATCTCTCTTTTATTTTTTACATACTTGAAAAAGCTTTTACTGTCCACTTTGATATTGTTTGCTCGTTTGCCTTAATATTTCATCTTTTCCCTCGTAATAATTCTTTTAATTGTTCTCTGTAGGGTCTTAAGAACTTCCCAATCCTCTATCTTCCCACTAATTTTTGCTTTGTCAGCCAATGTTGTACTATTTTGCTATATATTTCTTTGTCTTTGGAATGCATCTATCCTGCACCTTCCTCATTTTTTCCCAGAAACTCACACCATTGCTGCTCTGCTGTCATCCCTGCCAACAGCTCCTTCCAATTTACTTTGGCCAATTCCTCTCATACCACTGTAACCTCCTTTACTCCAATGAAAATACTGCTATGTCAGACGTTATGTTCTCCCTATTAATTTTCAAGTAGAACTCTGTCATATTGTGATCACTGTCTCCTAAGAGTTCTTTTACCTTAAACCCCCTGTTCTCCTCCGGTTCATTACCCTGACACCTAATCCAGTTTAGCTGATCCCCTAGAAGGCCGAATGACAAACTGCTGTAAAAAGCCATCTCACAGGCATTCAACAAACTCACTCTGTTGAGGTCCATTTCCAACCAGATTTTCCCAATTGACGATCCACATCCCAACTACTGATGGGAGCCCTGTATATAACTGTCATTAGCCTCCTTTTACTCTTGCAGTTTCTTAACTCATCCCACAAGGATTCAACATCTTCCAATCCTATGTCACTGATTTGATGCCATCCTTTACCAGCAGAACCATGCCACCCCCTCTGCTTACCTTCCTATCCTTCTGATATAATGTATAACCTTGGACAGTTAATTCCCCATGATCAGTGATGGCCACAACATCTTAGCTGACAATCTGTAATAGTGCAACAAGATCATCCACCTTATATCTCAGGTTCAGGTGCAACCCTTCACCTTTGAACAGAACATACCTCCCCCAGAAAAGATCCCAATGATCCAAGAGCCCGAAACCCTGCCCCGTGCACCAGCTTCTCAGCCACACATTAATCTGTTAAAACATCCTGATTCTACCCTCACTGGTGCATGGCACAGGCAGGAATACAGAAATTACTACCCAGGAGGTCCTGCTTCTCAGTTTTCTACCAAGCTCTCTAAATTCTTTCAGGACCTCTTTGCTTTTCCTTCCTATGTCATTGGTAGCAAGACATCTGACTGCTTTCCCTCCTCTCCAAAATGTTATGGATACAATCTGAGATGTCCCTGGCCCTGGCATTTGGGAGGCAACATACCATCTGAGTGTCAATATTCACGTCTGCAGAATCCCTGACTATTGAGCCGCCTATGACTACTGCTTCCCTCTTGTCTTTCTTTTCCTTCTGCATTACGGACCCATGCTCATTGCCAGTATCTCTGTGGCATTCCCTGGGAGGTCATTCACCACAACAGTAACTTATCTTTGAGAGGAACAGCCACGGGGTGCTCTGCGCTAACTGCCTATTCACATTTCCATTTCTCCTGACAGTCACCCAGATACTCACCTCCTGTAACCTTGAGGTGACAACTTCCCTGTAACTCTGATCAATGATCTCCTCACTCTCCCGTACAAGCTGAAGGTCATCCGGCTGCTGCTCCAGATCCGTAATATGGTCTACAAGGAACTGCAGCCCGATGCACTTCATGCAGATGTAGTTCCCTGGGAGACTCTGGGTCTCCCAGGAATCCCACATATGACATGAAGAACACATGACCGCCATTTACTAAACTAGGTACAGTGAGAGGGAAAAAAGGGATCCTTAACAGAAGCTTACTCAGACTAATGCCTCTTTTGAGCCAAAGCCTGACGCTCCTACTCTCACCACTGCCCCAATTCTGGTCATCGCTGCCCCACTTGTCCATTCTGTACTTCTAAATAAGCATCACTGACCAGTGAGAAACCTAATCACTGTGGTCTGCTCCTGCCGCTGATTGGGCCATCTGAATGTGTTCGAATGCCCACAAAATTCTCCTTTCAAACAACCTGCAAGAAACCTCATCACTGTGGCCTGCTCCTGTTGGTGACTGGTCCATCGGAATTTGAGAGGGAGAAACTAAAGTCAGATGTATCACTATTACAGTAGAGTAAAGTGAATTACACAGTCATGAGAGATGAACTAGCCATAGTTGATTGGAAGGGGACATTAGCAGGGATGATGGCAGACCAGCAGTAGCAGGAGTTTCATGGAGCAATTGGGAAGTCATAGGATATATATGATGGCATCCGTTAGTCTCATGAGACCATGGATCTGCGCCTGGAAAGTGGGGTGTCCTCTCTAGGGCACAGGCCTGGGGAAGGTTGTATGAAAGCTCGGCAATTGCCCATGCAGCAATCGCCCCTCGCCACACCACCGATGTTGTCCAAGGGAAGAGCAAGGGCCGATAGAGCTTGGTGCCAGTGTCATCGCAGGAGTTGCCACAGTGAGGTTGAAGACAACATCGTACTGCCTTAGGGACTCCAGCTCCAGATTTGTCCTCAGGGTTTATTCCCAAGGCCTTTCCCATGAGGGGGTATGGTTGCAAGGCAGCAGAGGTTTGAAATCAGTTTTAGAACATAGAATAGTACAGCACATTACAGGCCCTTCGGCCCACAATGTTGTGCTGACCCTCAAATCCTGCCTCACATATAACTCCCACCCTAAATTCCTCCATATACCTGTCTAGTAGTCTCTTAAACTTCACTAGTGTATCTGCCTCCACCACTGACTCAGGCAGTGCATTCCACACACCAACCATTCTCTGAGTGAAAAACCTTCCTCTAATATCCCTCTTGAACTTCCCTCCCCTTACCTTAAAGCCATGTCCTCTTGTACTGAGCAGTGGTGCCCTGGGGAAGAGGCGCTGGCTGTCCACTCTGTCTATTCCTCTTAATATCTTGTACACCTCTATCATGTCTCCTCTCATCCTCCTTCTCTCCAAAGAGTAAAGCCCTAGCTCCCTTAACCTCTGAACATAATCCATACTCTCTAAACCATGCAGCATCCTGGTAAATCTCCTCTGTATCCTTTCCAATGCTTCCACATCCTTCCTATGGTGAGGCGACCAGAACTGGACACAGTACTCCAAGTATGGCCTAACTAGAGTTTTATAGAGCTGCATCATTACATCGCATCTCTTAAACTCTATCCCTCGACTTATGAAAGCTAACACCCCATAAGCTTTCTTAACTACCCTATCTACCTGTGAGGCAACTTTCAGGAATCTGTGGACATGTACCCCCAGATCCCTCTGCTCCTCCACACTATCCTGCCATTTACTTTGTACTCTGCCTTGGAGTTTGTCCTTCCAAAGTGTACCACCTCACACTTCTCTGGGTTGAACTCCATCTGCCACTTCTCAGCCCATTTCTGCATCCGATCAATGTCTCTCTGCAACCTTTGGCAATCCTCTACACTATCTACAACACCACCAATCTTTGTGTCGTCTGCAAGCTTGCCAACCCACCCTTCTACCCCCACATCCAGGTCGTTAATAAAAATCACGAAAAGTAGAGGTCCCAGAACAGATCCTTGTGGGACTCCACTAGTCACATCCCTCCAATCTGAATGTACCCCCTCCACTACAACCCTCTGCCTTCTGCAGGCAAGCCAATTCTGAATGCACCTGGCCAAACTTCCCTGGATCCCATGCCTTCTGACTTTCTGAATAAGCCTACCGTGTGGAACCTTGTCAAATGCCTTACTAAAATCCATGTAGATCACATCCACTGCACTACCCTCATCTATATGCCTGGTCACCTCCTCAAAGAACTCTATCAGTCTTGTTAGGCACGATCTGCCCTTCACAAAGCCATGCTGACTGTCCCTGATCAGACCATGATTCTCTAAATGCCCACAGATCCTATCTCTAAGAATCTTTTCCAACAGCTTTCCCACCACAGACACAAGGCTCACTGGTCTCTAATTACCCGGACTGTTCCTACTACCATTTTTGTCCAAGGGGACAACATTCACCTCCCTCCAATCCTCCAGTACCATTCCTGTGGACAATTAGGACATAAAGATCCTAGCCAGAGGCTCAGCAATCTCTTCCCTCGCCTCGTGGAGCAGCCTGGGGAATATTCCGTCAGGCCCTGGGGACTTATCCATCCTAATGTATTTTAACAATTCCAACACCTCCTCTCCCTTAATATCAACATGCTCTAGAACATCAACCTCACTCATATTGTCCTCACCGTCATCAAGTTCCCTCTCATTGGTGAATACCAAAGAGAAGTATTCATTGAGGGCCTCACTCACTTCCACAGCCTCCAGGCATATCTTCCCACTTTTATCTCTAATAGGTCCTACCTTCACTCCTGTCATCCTTTTGTTCTTCACATAATTGAAGAATGCCTTGGGGTTTTCTTTACCCTATTCACCAAGGCCTTCTCATGCCCCCTTCTTGCTCTTCTCAGTCCCTTCTTAAGCTCCTTTCTTGCTATGTTATGTTCCTCAATAGACCCATCTGACCCTTGCTTCCTAAACCTCATGTATGCTGCCTTCTTCCACCTGACTAGATTTTCCACTTCACTTGTCACCCATGGTTCCTTCATCCTACCATTCTTTATCTTCCTCACCGGGACAAATTTATCCCTAACATCCTGCAAAAGATCCTTAAACATCGACCACATGTCCATAGCACATTTCCCTGCGAAAACATCATCCCACTTCACACCCGTAAGTTTCAGCCTTATAGCCTCATAATTTGCCCTTCCCCAATTAAAGATTTTCCTGTCCTCTCTGATTCTATCCTTTTCCATGATAATGCTAAAGGCCAGGGAGCGGTGATCACTGTCCCCCAGATGCTCACCCACTGACAGATCTGTGACCTGACCTGGTTCGTTACCTAATACTAGATCTAGTATGGCATTCCCCCTAGTCGGCCTGTCAACATACTGTGACAGGAATCCATCCTGGACACACTTAACAAACTCTGGCCCAGCTAAAACCTTGGAACTAAACAAGTGCCAATCAATATTAGGGAAGTTAAAGTCACCAATGATAACAACCCTGTTATTTTTGCACCTTTCCAAAATCTGCCTCCCAATCTGCTCCTCAGTATCTCTGCTGCTACCAGGGGGCTATAGAATACCCCCAGTAGAGTAACTGCTCCCTTCCTGTTCCTGACTTCTACCCATACTGACTCAAAAGAGGATCCTGCTACATTATCCACCCTTTCTGCAGCTGTAATAGTATCCCTGACTAGTAATGCCACCCCTCCTCCCCTTTTCCCCCCTCTCTATCCCTTTTAAAGCACTGAAATCCAGGAATATTGAGAATCCATTCCTGCCCTGGTGCCAGCCAAGTCTCCGTAATGGCCACTACATCATAATTCCATGTATGTATCCAAGCTCTCAGTTCATCACCTTTGTTCCTGATGCTTCTTGCATTGAAGTACACACACTTTAGCCCTTCTACCTTACTACCTTTACACTCTTTATTCTGCTTCTTTTTCATCAAAGCTTCTCTATATGTTACATCTGGCTTTACTCCTTGTACTTCTTTCACTGCTCTATTGCTCTGTGTCCCATCCCCCTTGCAAATTAGTTTAAACCCTCCCGAACCATGCCAGCAAACCTACCTGCAAGGATATTGTTGCCCCTCAAGTTCAGGTGCAACCCATCCAATCTGTATAGGTCCCACCTTCCCCAGAAGAGATCCCAATGATCCAAAAATCTAAAACCCTGTGCCCTGCACCAACTCCTCAGCCACGCATTCAACTGCCATCTCCTCCAATTCTTACCATCACTATCACGTAGCACTGGCAGCAATCCTGAGAATGCCACCCTTAAGGTCCTGTTCTTCAGCCTTCTGCCTAGTTCCCGAAACTCACACTTCAGAACCTCATCCCTCTTCCTGCCTATGTCGTTGGTACCAACATGTATCACAATTCCTGGTTGCTTTCCTTCTCGTAACAGTATGTCCTGCACCTTTCTTAGATGGACTGCCTTCCCAGGCTGACAAGCTCCAACTACCCAAAAGGAGGATATATATATATATATATATATATATCCCAAAGAAAGAGAAGTATTCTAAAGACAGGATGATGCAACAGTGCTGACAAGGGAAATCAAAGCCAACAGAAAAGCAAAAGAGAGGGCATATAATAGAGCAAAAATTAGTGGGAAGTTGAGGATTGGGAATTTTTTAAAAACTGAGGGCAACTAAAAAAAACATAAGGGAAAAGATGAAATATGAAGGTAAGCTAGCCAGTGATATCAAAAATGATACCAAAAGATTTTTCATATATAAAAAAGTAAAAGAAAGGCAAGAGTAGCTATTGGACCATTGGAAAATTATGCCGGTGCTATAGTAATAGGGGACAAGATAATAGTGGGCAATCTAAATAAGTATTTTACAGTTGCTTGGGAACTGCAAATAGACAGACAGACATACTTTATTGATCCCGAGGGGAAACTGGGTTTCGTTACAGCCACACCAACCAAGAATAGTGAAGAAATATAGCAATATAAAACCATAAATAATTAAATAATTAAGTTAATCATGCCAAGCGGAAATAAGTTCAGGACCAGCCCATTGGCTCAGGGTGTCTGACACTCCGAGGGAGGAGTTGTAAAGTTTGATGGCCACAAGTAGGAATGACTTCCTATGACGCTCAGTGTTACATCTCGGTGGAATGAGTCTCTGGCTGAATGTACTCCTGTGCCTAACCAGTACATTATGGAGTGGATGGGAGTCATTGTCCAAGATGGCATGCAACTTGGACAGCATCCTCTTTTCAGACACCACCGTCAGAGAGTCCAGTTCCACCCTCACAGCATCACTGGCCTTACGAATGAGTTTGTTGATTCTGTTGATGTCTGCTACCCTCAGCCTGCTGCCCCAGCACACAACAGCAAACATGATAGCATTGGCCACCACAGCCTGGTAGAACAGGAATAGGAGAACAGCCTCGTAGAATAGGAGATGGTGCTTGGGAAACTGAAAGGTCTGAGGGTAGCTAAGTCACCTGGACCTGATGGACAACACCCCAACATTCTAAAGGCAGTTGAAGAGATTGTGGAGGCATTATTAATGTTCTTTCAAGAATCACTAGATCCTGGCATAGTTCTGGAGGACTGGAAAGTTGCAAATGTCACTCCACTTTTCAAGAAGGGAGGGAAGCAGAGGAATGGAAATTATAGACCAGTTAGCTTGACCTCAGTGGTTGGGAAGATGCTGGAGTCGCTTGTTAAAGATGTGGTTTCTGGGGACTTAGATGCACATGTCAAAATAAGCCAAAGTCAGCATGGTTTCCTTAAGGAAAAATCTTGCTCGACAAAACTGTCGGAATTTTTAGAAGAAATAGAAGCAGGATAGACTAAGAGAATTGGTGAATGTGTGCTTGGATTTTTGGAAGGCCTTTGACAAAATGCCACTCTTGAGGCTGCTAAACAAGATAAGAGCCTAGGTTATCACAAGAAAGATATGAGCATGTATAGAACATTGGCTGGTTGGCAGCAGGCGAAGAGTGGGAATAATGGGATCCTTTTTGGATTGGCTGCCAGTGACTAGTGGAGTTACACTGGGGTAGATGTTGGGACCGCTTTTTTTCAGTTGTACGTCAATGATTTGGATGATGGAATTGATGACTTTGTGGCCAGGTTTGTAGATGGCATGAAGATAGGTGGAGGAACATGTAGTGTTGGGGAAGCAGAGAGGCTGCAGAAGAATTTAGACATTAGCTGAGTGGGCAAAGAAGTGGCAGATGGAATACAGTGTCAGGAAGTATTTGGCCATATACTGTGGTAGAAGGAATAAAAACACAGACTATTTTCTAAACTGAAGAATATCCAAAAATCTGAGCAGCATATGGATTTGGTTGCCCTTGTGCAGGATTCCCTAAAAGTTAATCTGCAGGTTGAGTCGGTGGTGCGGAAGGTGAATGCGATGTTAGCATTCATTTCAAGAGGAGTAGAATATAAAAGCAAGGATGCAATGCTTAGGCTTTGTAAGGCTCTTGGAGAATTGTAAGCAGTTTTGGGTTCCTTATTTAAGAAAGAATGTGTGTATGTTGGTGAGGGTTCAAGGGAGGATCATGAGAATGATTCTGGGGCAGGAAGGGTTATCAGATGAGCAGTAATTGAATGTTCTGGGTCTGTGCTCACTGGAATTTCAAAGAATGAGGGGAGATCTCATCGACACCTATCAAATACCTACATGGACGTTGAACCCAAGGACACTACCTCACTTATATTATTTCTGTTTTTGCACTATTTTTAATTTAACTATTTAATTTACATATATCTGGAGTTAGACAATTCATGCCAGGGCTGTATAAAAAAAAAGCTACCTTTTAATCAGGAGGGTGATTGAGATTTTAAAGATAAAATTTTGCCACAGTTCATCTGAGTAGAGGAGCGACCAATCAGCAAGAGGGATTCATTAGAAAGGACCAATAAGAATAATTCAAGTGGAAGTGGAGCAGCCATTCATTTGGAATGTGCCATTGTTTGGAGAGGATATGGAGAGTTCAGAGTGAACTCCAGTCTCCCAGATAAACACATCTGCACCAGGTGCACTAAGTTGCAGCTTCTGAGAGAATGTATTAAAGAAATGGAGCTGCTGCTTGATGACCTTCAACTCATAAGGGAGAAAGAGGAGGGGATAGACAGGAGCTACAGCGAGATTGTCACCCCTAGGTTGCAGGAGCCAGGTTCAATAGGTTCAATGGGTACATTTAATATCAGAGAAATGTATACAGTATACATCCTGAAATTCTTTTACTTTGCAAACATCCACAAAATCAAGGGAGTGATCCAAAGAACGAATGCCAGTTAAACTTCAGAACCACAAAAGCCCTCCCCCAGCTCCCCCTCCCACACACAAACAGCAGCAAGGCAACAAACTCCCCCTCCCCCAGCAGCAAAAAAAGCATTGGCGCTCCCCACCATGGACTCAATTGTGCAGCAAAGCATCAATAAAGACACAGACTTGCAGTCCCCCAAAGACTACTCGTTCACCCGGTAATTCAACACACCACAGGCTCTCTCTCTCTCCCTAATAAGGAAATAAGACGTGTTCCTGTTTCACGGCGAGAGGGGAGACATAAGAAACAACTCGCTGATTTATGATGTTAAAAGTCTGTTGTGTCACTTTCTTCTGAGCTCTGTGCCCAGGAAAGGCTCAGGTCTCTGGACCCACAGCCAGCAGCTAAACTGCTACTCCTGACGTTCTATGTTCTCCCGCGACATGTAACTGGGTGACTGTCAGGAGGAGGAGGGAAAATACACAGCCAGTGCAGAGTACACCTGTGGTTGTTCCCCTCAGTAATAAGTATACAACTTGAGAAACTATTGAGGGAAATGACCTATTAGGGGGAGCCACGGTGACCGGGTCTCTGGGATTGAGCCTGGTGCTGTGGCTCAGAAGAGAAGAGAGGTAAAGAGGACTGTAGTGTTGATAGGAGATTCCGTAGTCAGAGAAACAGAGACAAGGTTCTATGGGGTCTACCAATTACAATACATGTATAATGAATAGATTAAAAATTGTGCAAAAACAGAAATAATATATTAAAAAAGTGAGGTAGTATTCACGGGTTCAATGTCCATTTAGGAATCAAATGGCAGAGGGGAAGAAGTTGTTCCTGAATCGCTGAGTGTGTGCCTTCAGGCTCCTGTACCTCCTACCTGATGGTAAAGGACATGTCCTGGGTGCTGAGGGTCCTTACTATTTGATGCTGCCTTTCTGAGGCACTGCTCCTTGAAGATGTCCTGGGTACTTTGTAGGCTAGTGCCCAAGATGGTGCCAACTAAATTTATGACCCTCTACAGCTTTGTTTGGTCCTGTGCAATAACACCCACCTCCCCCCACCCATACCAGTCATGCATGTAGCCTATCAGAATGCTCTCCATGGTAAAGCTATAGACATTTTTGAGTGTCTTTGTTGATGTTGTTGACAGATCAAATCTATACAGCTGTATAAGACCTTAGTCAGACCCCACTTGGAGTACTGTGCTCAGTTCTGGTTGCTTCACTACAGGAAGGATGTGGATGCTATAGAGAGAGTGCAGAGGGGATTTACAAGGATGTTGCCTGGATTGGGGAGCATGCCTTATGAGAATTGGTTGAGTGAACTTGGCCTTTTCCCCTTGGAGCAATGAAGGATGAGAGGTAACCTGATAGAGGTGTATAAGATGATGAGAGGTATTGATCGTGTGGACAGTCAGAGGGTTTTTCCCAGGGCTGAGATGGCTAACACAAGGGGCATCGTTTCAAGGTGCTTTTGAAGTAGGTACAGAGGAGAAGTCAGAGGCAAGTTTTTCACACAGAGAGTGGTGAGTGCATGCAATGCACTGCCAGCAGTGGTGGTGGAAGCGGATACAATTGGGTCTTTTAAGAGACTCTTAGACAGGTACATGGAGCTTAGAAAAATAGAGGGCAATATGGTAGGGAATTTCTATGCAGTTTCTAGAGTAGGTTACAGCAGACTGAAATGCTCGAGCATAAAGAAGATGTGACGGAGGTTTTGAAAAGCATTAAGTTAGATAAGTCACTAGGACCGAATGAGATATACCCCAGGCTACTATGGAAAGTGAGTGAGGAGTTTCCTGAGCCTTTGGTGATGATCTTTGCATCAATAGGGATGTGAGAAGTACCGGAGGATTGGAAGGTAGCAAATGTTGTTCCCTTGTTCAAGAAAGGGAGTAGAGATAACACACAAAATTATAGACCAATAGATCTTAATTCAGTGGTGGGCAAGTTGTTGGGGAAATTCCTGAGAGGCAGGATTTATGAGCACTTGGAGAGATATAATCTGATTAGGGATGGTCAGCATGGTTGCGTTAAGAGCAGGTCATAAGCCTGATTGAATTTGTTGAAGAAGTAACAAAACACATTGATGAAGGTAGAGCAGTGGATGAGTGTATATGGATTTCAGTAAGGTATTTGATAAGGTTCCCCATGCAAGGCTCCTTCAGAAAGTAAGGAGGCATGGATTCCAAGGAGACTTGTGGGTCCATAATTGGCTTGCCCACAGAAGGGAAAAAAGTGGTTGTAGATGGTTCATATTCTGCATGGAGGTTGGTGACCAGTGGTGTTTTGCAGGAATCTGTTCTGGGACTCCCGCCTCCCCCATCTTTGACTTTTATAAATGACCTGGATGAAGTTGAAGGATGGGTTAGTAATTTGCTGATGACATGAAGGTTGAGGGTGTTGTGGATAGTCTGGAGGGTTGTGAGAGGTCACTATGGGACATTGACAGGATGCAGAACTGGGCTGAGAAGTGGCAGATGGACTTCAACCTAGATAGGTGTGAAGTGGTTCATTCTGGTAAGTCAAATTTGAAGACAGAATGGTAAGACTCTTGGCAGTGTGGAGGATCCGAGAGATCTTGGGTTCCTTGTCCATAGGGCACTAAAAACTGCTGTGCAGGTTGACAGGGTTGTTAAGAAGGTGTATGGTGTTCCTGAGTTCCAGACAGAAACCAGGGAACCTTGAAATTTAAAATTGCATTAAAATAGAACATAGAACATTTAAATCTACGGCACATTACAGGCCCTTCGGCTCTCAATGTTGTCCCGACCAGGGAACCTATTCTGATCTTTATCAGAGTAAATAAACTTGATCCTTTTTGGGACCCAGATGCTCGCTGTCATAATCAGCTGAAAATACAAAGGATAACTGGGGTGCGGGAATATATTAACATCTGATAAGTGAGATACAAGACTGAAAAAGATGGGTAACCGTCCTGGTAAGATTGCGGCCCCTTCTAAAGATAGAAGCCCGAGTGATCCTGAAACGAAAATACCGGTAAACAACACCACGATGAAGAAAATGGAAAAGTTCAAGAAGACAAATAAATTGCTGGGTATCCCGCTGGTTCCCCCTCACCGGGATCGCCCGCCGGGAAGGTTTGGTGGGAAACAGGGGACAGCATTTTCTTGTGAGTTGTATGGTTGGAGTCAAAGGGATTAGCCTTACGGAGTTTCTTTCGACCTGGTAAAAATAAAATCCTGGAAAGACACAACTGATTCAGCTAGCGGGGACCTCACTTGGGTAGAAGTGGCCAAGCGACACCAACCACCTAAAACGAAACCTAGGGAAGGACCTACTTCTAACGAAACCCATGACACCGACGGCCGCTGCTCCGCGACCCTCCAATCGTCCGTACCCACAGTTGCCGGCTCCTTCCACTCCTCCTCCGCTCGCAAGACTTCTCAGAGGCCACTGAAGTCCAAGAGCGAGGCGCCATCTGCGTCGGCCGGGACGGAACGGTTCCCCGAATTGACACCTGGTATCCGGTGACAGACAACAAAATCAAAGGGATTAAGAGCTGAAGCAGCAGATCGCTCGAGCGGGGGCGATTTCAGTCAGTTTCCCCGAATAATGGTAGGAGAAATCCCAATTGTAAAGCCCTGGACCCCGGCTGCGGCGCGGAATATGTTTGGTGATGCCCCTGACCCGCTACGAAAACCATTGCCTCACACAGCCTTGACAAATATTCCAGCCCCGACCCCAAGCACGCCTCAGGGTTACATACGGGACCTCTCGGGCAGGGGCAGGGACAGGGAGTCCTTCCCAGACCGGCCCCCGAGGGCGATAGGGAACCACCAGAGGGGGGCGATGTAAGACAAGCCATGGATCAGAGGGTCGCTGAGGTAAGGGAACTCATTTTAATGACAGCCCGGAAACACGGGGATTTTGGCGAGGTTACAAAATGTCTACAGAAAAAAAGGAGAATCCCTTGCGGAGCTGGCAGAGCAGACTCTTCTAAAATGCCTCAGACCCTGCGCTTCGCGCTATGATGTACCAACAGTGGGGTCCCCTGCTACTCAAGCGGCATTATATGCCTGGCACGTGGAAGGCCTCCTTGGGGAAATTAGCTTTGGCAAATTAAAGGGAAAGGGTAAATGGAGGAATTTATAAATACTTGACGTGTCGCCACTATGTTGCACTGTACCGCCGCCTTTCTCGATCCCGACCCAGGTGACGATTATCGAAAACTGGCCGTTGAGAATGAGGGCAAAAGCCCGGGCCGGCTACCTTCAGCGGAATTGTAGCCTTCAGTCCCGGAGGTCAGCTGGGACACTGGCTTGGAACATGCTCCGACGCAGCTGTTTCTCGAGGCAGAGACCTCAAGCCCTCACATGTCCCTCGCCTGAAACCCCTGTTTTCACCTAAAGACTTGGAGCCCATGCTGAAGACAGTGCGAGCCGCCATGTCACCCGGCCGATGCCTTACACCCGGAGTCCATTTCCCCACTCCGGATTCTGGAATCACACTGACAACTATGGAGTGTGGACTGGTCACCCCTGGTCAGTGGATGGACTTAGGGCAAAACACAAAATCTGGAACTTTGGGCAAAACACAAAAATCACATGGGGCGAGTCAAGATCGTAGTCTCCTCACCAAGTAGTCCTGAAGCGGAACTGCTGCCCACCTTCCATCCGTTAGTACCGCCTGTCACCAGAAGCCTTGTTAGGAATCAAACCCATGGTGGAGACCCTACTCCAGCAAGGGGTTCTCCGCTGGATTCAAAGCTCGAACAATACACCCGTTCTGCCAGTGCCGAAACCGGGGTGACCTGAAGAATGGCGCTTCGTCCAAGACCTGCGGGCCATTCACCGGGTAGTGCCGTACCTCTCGCTGGTGATGCCCGCCCCGACCTCCGTTCCCTGGAAGAGTCGCAAGTCAACTTGAGTTCAGCTTTCTTCTCCACCCCACTTGCAGGAGCATAGCCAATATCTATTAACCTTTACCTACAACAGCCAGCAGTATACCTGGGCACGTCTTGCCCGAGGATACACAGAAAGGTCAGCAGTTTATGCGGCAGCTGATGGTGATGACCTGGCAGTTTTGCAGCTTTCGGAGGAAACGGTGTTGTTGCGGTACGCCGACGACCTGTTGCAGACTACCACGAGTCTGCATGTTTGCAGGCAGGACCCAGTCATTCTTCTGAATCACCTAACGGCAAGGGGCTCGCGTGCTTCTCTAACTGAACCTCAGTATTGCCAACCTACGGCTACGTACCTAGGCGACCTACTCCAGGGAGGCTTCAGAAGGCCTGAGTTACCCCAGCCCTGGACGACGAAGCAGCTAATGACTTTTCTGGGTTTGACCAACTACTGTCATCAGTATAGAGCCCTCGACGTAATCCCTTGAGAGGCGCTGGCTCAAAAGGCACCAGACGCTATTCAGTGGTCTGAGGAAAGAGAGTCCGCTTTCGCCGTTTTACGCCAATCCCAGCTTGCAGGCCCCCATTCTTGGTCTGCCAGACTACACCAAACCTTTTTGGCTTTATGTGAACAGAAAGGAGGGTTAGCCTCACGCAGGAACATGGAGGACTTGGAAGCCCCATTGCTGACTACTCCACTCTCCTGTCTGCTGCAGTCCGCGGCTTGCCTGCTTGCCTCCGGGCAGGGAGGGGCCTGCATGGCGCTGATGGCCGAGAAGGTAACTCTGTTAATCCTTGACCACCCTGCTCGGTGTTCCTGCTACTCAGTTCAGTGGCAACCCACCAAAGCCCGCCGGACGGGTTACAAGGTCATGCTCCTCAGTAAACCCAATCTCGCCTTTAACTCTTCTACCCTGGCACCCTACCCCCGAACCAACTGAGCCCCACAATGGTTTGGAGGTAGTTGAGATGGTAACCTTACCCCGACCAGACCTCCACTCCACCACGTCAGACAACCCTGAACTGGTCCTTTCTGCAGATGGGTTCTCTTGTAGGCTAACGACCACTCCATTCTGGCAAGATGTGCGGGGTAGAAACGCCCTTCGAGACGCTAGAAACTGCACCCCTACCCCCAGGTACATCGGCACAGACAGCCAGATTGTTCGCCCTAACCCGAGCCTGCCTTTTGGCAGCCGGTAAGACCTTAACTCCCGCTACGCTTTCGGTGTGGTCCATGATTTCGGCACTCCTTGGAAACATCAATACTTGATTACGTCTTCGGGTAAATCTTCCACAGGCAGAGGAGATGCCACAAAGATTAGTGATAATCAAGCGCGAAGCTCACAATGCAACCACTAAATGCGTGGCCCCAGAGAGAGGGAAAGACAGGGGTGGGCCAAAGCCCAATGTGCCCCCGATCCCCGGGGCATTTGGTGCCACTAGGACCAGCGACCAGCGTGTCCCCAGAATCTCCTGCATGCGCTTGTCCGGCTGTGTCATGGGAAAGGGCTTGTAGGAAGAGGGGGAAATTATACACCGGATATCATAACAATCGTTTGCGCCCGGAGTAACTACCATGGCCCGACCTCTTGTACAGAGCTGTGAGATATATCAGACAAATAATAGAGGGGAAACGCCAGCTAAATTTGACCACTTACCCCCTGCGGAGGACCCCTCTGCTAGACTACAGTTAGATTTTGTGCACATGCCAAATAGTGCCGGGTTTGAATACTTATTGGTGATAGTGAACATGCTCTCTAAATGGATAGAAGGCTTCCCGACTCTCAAAACCACACCAGGATTGTAGTCCAGACCCTCATGTGAGAGATTTTCACCCGTTTTGGGGTTTATCTGATAGCTAGCCTTCTGCTACCTGATCATGGCTGAGAAGAGATAGTAACTGGAAGCTTAATGTCCAAGAATATACATTGTATTAGAAGGGCAGGCAGGATGCCCGAGGGGGTGGCATTGCTGTGTTGGTAAAATGTTATATCAAATCATTCGAAAGGCATAGGGTCGGAAGGTGTTGAATCATTGTGGTGGAGCTAAGGAACTGCAAGGGCAAAAAGACCCTGATGGGAATTGTATTCAGACCCCCAAACAGTCATAAGGACATGGTCAACAAATTACAATGAGAGGTAGAAAATGGATGCCCAAAAGGGCAATGTTATGACAGTCATGGTGGTCTTCAGTATGCATGTAGATTGGGGAAAGCAGGGTGGTGCTTGATCCCAAGTTGAGGAATTTCTAGAGTGCCTATGAGATGGCTTTTTTAGAGCAACTTGTGGTTGAGTCCACTAGGGGATCAGCTATTGTGGATTGGGTGTTGTGCAATGAACTGGAATTGATTAGAGAACTTAAGGTAAAAGAATCCGTAGGGGAGCAAGTGATCATAACATGATGGAATTCACCCTGAAATTTGAGAAGGGACAGCTAAAGTCAGATGTATCAGTATTATAGTGTAGAGAGTATTATAGAGGCATGAGAGAGGAGTAAGCCAGAATTGATTGGAGAAGAACACTAGCAGGCATGACGGCAGAGCTGCAATAGCTGGGATTTCTGGAAGCAATTTGGAAGGCACGGGATATATACATCCCATAGAGGAAGAAGTATTCTGGAGGCAAATTGAGACAACCGTGCTGACATAAAAGCCAAAGAAGAGGGCATATGATAGATCGAAGATTACTGGGAAGTTAGATGATTAGGAAGCTTTCAGATACCAGCAGAAGGCAACTAAAAAGTTGTTAAGAAGCTAAAGATGGAATATAAAAGTAAGCCAGGCAATAATATTAAAGTGGATACTAGAAGTTCCTTTAGATACATAAAGTGAAACATAGAGGAGAGACTTCAGAAAATAATGCTGGAGAGGTAGTAATGGGGGGACAAGGAAATGGCAGAATAAATAAGTAAGTATTTTGCATCAGTCTTCACAGGAATGAAGTGTGTGAAATTACCATTACTAGGGAGAAGGTTCTTGGGAAACAGAAAGGTCTGAAGGTAGTTAAGTCACCTGGACCAGATGGTGTACACCCTGGAGTTCTGAAAAAAGAGTCATTAGTAATGATCTTTCAAGATGAAAGATTTCAAGATGAAATAGTGGTATATCTAGATAGCAGTGATAGGATTGGGCCGAGCCAGCATGGATTTACCAAGGGTAAATCATGCTTGACTAATCTATTGGAGTTTTTTGAGGATGTAACCAGTAAGGTAGACAAGGGAGATCCAGTTCTTTTTAGTGTACCTCGATTTTCAGAAGGCATTTGATAAGGTCCCACATAGGAGATTGGTGGGTAAAATCAAAGGTCATGGCATTGGGGGGAGGACATTGACATGGATAGAAAACTGTTTGGCAGATAGAAAGCAAAGGGTAGCGGTGAATGGGTGTTTCTTGGAATGGCAGGTGGTGACTAGTGGGGTGCCACAGGGCTCAGTATTGGGACCACAGCTGTTTACCATTTATGTCAATGATTTAGATGAAGGCATTGAGAATAACATCAGCAAGTTTGCTGATGATACTAAGTTGGGTGGCAGTGTGACATGTTATGAGGATGTTAGGAGAATTCAGAGTGACTTGGATTGGCTAGGTGAGTGGGCAGATAAATTGGCAGATGATGTTTAATGTGAATAAGTGTGAGGTTATCCACTTTGGGAGTAAGAACAGGAAGGCAGATTTTTCTCTGAATGGTGTAAAGTTAGGTAAGGGAGAAATACAGAGATCTAGGAGTCCTTGTTCAGCAGTCACTGAAGGTGAATGAGCAAGTGCAGCAGGCAGTGAAGAAGGCTAATGGAATGATGGCCTTTATTACAAAGGGATTTGAGTACAAGAGCAAGGAAATCCTCTTGCATTCGTACAGGGCCCTGGTGAGACCACACCTGGAGTATTGTGTACAGTTTTGGTCTCCAGGGTTAAGGAAGGACATCCTGGCTGTAGAGGAAGTGCAGCGTAGATTCATGAGGTTAATTCCTGGGATGTCAGGACTGTCTTACGCAGAGAGGTTAGAGAAACTGGGCTTGTACACGCTAGAATTAAGGAGATTGAGAGGGGATCTGATTGCAACATATAAGATTATTAAGGGATTGGACAAGATAGAGGCAGGAAATATGTTCTAGATGCTGGGAGAGTCCAGTACCAGAGGGCATGGTTTGAGAATAAGGGGTAAGTCATTTTGGACAGAGTTAAGGAAAAACTTCTTTTCCCAGAGAGTTGTGGGGGTCTGGAATGCACTGCCTCAGAAGGCAGTGGAGGCCAATTCTTTGGATGCTTTCAAGAAGGAGCTAGAGAGGTATCTTATGGATAGGGGAATCAAGGGATATGGGGACAAGGCAGGAACCGGGTATTGATAGTAGATGATCAGCCATGCTCTCAAAATGGCGGTGCAGGCTCGAAGGGCCGAATGGTCTACTTCTGCACCTATTGTCTATTGTCTATTTCCTAGATTGTGGAATTAGTCTAGAAGACTGGAAATTTGCAAATATCCCTTCGAGAAGGGAGAGTTGCAAAAGAAAGGAAATTATAGGTGAATTAGTCTGACCTCAGTGGTTGGAATGATGATGCAGTTGATTGTTAAGATGTAATTTTGGAGTACTTGGAGGCACATGATAAAATAGGCCATAGTCAGCATGGTTTCCTCAAGAGAAATTTTTTGCCAGACAAATCTGTTGGAATTTTTTGAAGAAATTACAAGCAGGATAGACAAAGGAGAATTGGTTAATATGTATTTGGATTTTCAGGAGGCCTTTGACATTGTGCCACATTTGAGGCTGCTTAACAAGCCCATAGTATTACAGGGAAATTTTTAGTATGGATAAAGCAGTGGCTGGCTTGCAGGAGGCAAAGAGTGGGAATAAAGGGAACCCTTTCTGGTTGGCTGCCAGTGACTAGTGTTTTTCCACAGGCATCTGTGTTGTGATTGATCCTTTTTATGTTATACATGTATGTTAATGATTTGGATGATGATTTGGCTTACCTAGAAGGACTATTATGTGTGAGGGAGGAAGTGTCGGGGCAGGTGTCACTCTAGTCCTGCTTGCCGGGGCAAGTGTCTGGGGGAGACCAGTGGGGAGGGACACATAGACTAGAAAGTCTCATAGGGAATGATTCCTACAGAAACCTGGTGCTGGGGTGAGGGGGAGGGAAAGATGTGTTTGGAAGTAAATCCCTTTGAAGATGGCAGAAGTTACAGAGGATGATGTGCTGAAGGCTTGTGGATGTCTATCAGAATTAGAATCAGGTTTAATATCACTGACATATGCTATGGCATATATTGTTTTGCAGCAAATCATAATAAAACTGTACATTGCAATAATATATGTAACCTCCCCCCTCCCCCCCCCCCACCACTGGGCTGTTATGCAAACTTGGCTCATTAGCCAGCCCATGTGAATCAGCGGTGAGGAGGCCACCTTTCATAAACAATATGTGTCTAGGGTTGGTATGATTTGGGGTTCAACCAAACAGCAACGTTGAGATTAAAAAAAACCTCAGTTTGAGTGAATGCTCTGTAAACACTGCCCATACACAGTTATCAGTAGCACTGAAATACCAGATTGTACACCGCATAAAATTATAAAGAAGGTATGGTTATTCGTTTTGGCTTTATCAAACAGTTATTAAAAGAAAGAAAAGAAAAATAATACAAGGTTCCATTAGGGTTAAACCTGTCCAAATGTGGGAATAACCATTAGAGCTCATCTCTTCCAAAAGCTGGGTATAACTGTTATTCATGGTGCTGAACCCATGTTCTGCATGAAAGCACTGACAACAGTCTAAATTTCCCTTGAAGTCCATCTCAAGCAAACTCTCACTCTATTTCTCTGGATTATTGGATCTCCTCTTTGGAACTATTCATCTGCTGCACAACATCCTTCTTGAAATGGAAACTCTCCTTCCCACAGCCTTCTACAGCATCTTCCCTTATGTCCTGCTCTGCAGCTACCACCAAAATACCCCCCCCACTAGACTATTTTCCATCTGAAATCATGCTCCACCCTGATTTCTCTAGAACTTTCTCCAATCCCACCATCCCGACTAGCTGACACAACATTCCTAAGTTGAACAACAGGACTTCTTGTCTTCAGTCGAAATCAAAATCATTCTACCAGCAGGGTACTGCTTTTGCAGAAAACTGCTAAATGAAATGCCTACAGCGCAGCAGTAGATATCTTAACCAGGGCATTATATTAAAGGAAAAGGAGAGCAAAAATAATAAGGTTGTGTTCATGGGTTCATTGTCCGTCAGAACTCTGATGGTGGAGGGCAAGAACTGTTCCTAAAATGTTCAGTGGATGTCTTCAGGATCCTGTACCTCCTCCCTGATGGCAGCAATGAGAAGAGAGTATGTTCTTTGTGATGGGGTCTTTAATGATGGATTCTGCCATTTTGAGGAACCGCCTTTAGAACACATTCTCAGTATTGGGGAGGCTGGTACCCTAGCTGGAAATGGCTGAGATTGCAACACTCTGCAGCTTTTTCTGATCCTATGCAGTGGTGAGGACAAGGGGAACCCTGTCTATTCCTAGAGTTCCTATTGATTCCATTTTCAATTCTTACTGTTTTAAGAAACCCTTAGATAGGCACATGGCTGATAGAAAAATGAAGAGCTACATTGGAGGAATGGGTTGGATTGATCTTGGAATAGGTTAAAGGGTCAGCACAACATTGGGGGCTGAATGGCCTATATGGTGCTGTTCTATGCTCTATTTTTAAAATCATCCAAGGGTCAGAAATACAAGTAACATTTCTAATGCCATTGTTGAGTCATTACAGTCAAATAATTACCCTCACTGAATAGACTCAGAATCATTAACCAGCCTGTTCCAATGAAGTTCTAGTCTATTTCTAAAGCACAAGAGATTCTGCAGCTGCACACAAAATGCTGGAGGAACCCAGCAGGTCAGGCAGCATCTCCATTCCTGATGAAGAGCCGAGCAGAAATAGCTGGCTACCTCAGAAAGATAGACCTTTTCGATTGCTACACTCATTCTGTTTCTGGTGTCCCCAC
Organism: Hypanus sabinus; assembly: GCF_030144855.1. Lineage (NCBI taxonomy): Eukaryota > Metazoa > Chordata > Chondrichthyes > Myliobatiformes > Dasyatidae > Hypanus > Hypanus sabinus. Next base: position 109,744,600 of record NC_082711.1, on the reverse strand, counting down.
AACCAAAGGTCTCAGTTTAAGGACTCTTTATCTTGGTATTTCATGCTCTTGTTATTTATTGCTGTTCAGTTATATTTGCATTTGCACAGGTTGTTGTTCATTGATCCACTTTACAGTTACTGTTTTACAGATTTGCTGAGTATGCCTGCAGGAAAAAGAGTCTCAGGGTTGTATGTAGTAACATGTATGTACTCTGATAATAAATTTTACTTTGAACTTTTGAACTTTATAATTTTGAACTTTGATTGCTTAGTGGGTAACTGGCTCAGGTATACTTTGCTATTTGAACAGTATTTTGAAGCCAATGAAATAGCCAATGAGAAATGAGTACCAATTTTGCTAAGTGCATTGGGCCTAATGGCATACAGTTTGTTTCGAAGTTTAACTGCTCCAGCCAAACCAGCAGAAATGAGCTTTGTTGATATTATGAAAGTAATGTAGGAAGACTTAGAACCAAAACTATTGTTGATTGCAGAACGCTTTAGGTTTTATAAGGAAGGAGAGCCTATTTCAGCATATGCAGCTGAATTGAAGACATTGTCTGAACACTGTCAGTTCAATGTTGGGCTTAATGTTGCACTGGCAAGATTGTTTAGTTAGTGGAATCTTACAAGAAACATTCAAAAGTGGCTTCTAACTGAAGCACAACTTATATTTAAAAGCAAAGATGAAATTTCTGTATCAATGGAACAGCGGATAGAGACACACAATTAATTTGCAGACAGGAATGAAAGTGAACATGAACTAAATTGCAATGTCCAAATAGGAACCAGCCTTTCTGAACAGCAGACTGCAGATATCCAACTAAGAGCTTGTACTGGAGAAATGGTAACTCCTGTGGGAATGACATCTGTAACAGTGAAATATGAGAACCAACAAGACACATTGGGCTTGTATGTGGTAAAAACAGGAGGACCGGCATTGTGGAGATGTGATTGGCTGAGACAACCACGTCTTGATTGGAGATCCATTCAACATTTGCATGCCACATCCCCTGCAATGAAACCAACTGAAAGCCAATTAAGAAGCTACTGGATGATGCCACAGCAGTGTTCAAGAATGGCACTGGAAAACTTGGGTAAACTAGCGTTAAATGGAACTGCCACACCCAAGTTTTGCCAAGCTCGTCCAGTTCCTTATACCATCTGTCATAAAGTAGCCAGTGAGCAAGATCGTATGGAGCTGAAGGAATTCTTTCCAAGGTCAAGTGGAGTCCATCGGCAAAACCAGTGGTCCCAGTAGCAAAGAAAAATGGGTCTTTCAGAATCTGATTGTAAGGTCACCATCAACCCAGTACTGAAAATAGATCAATACCCTTTGCCCGGAATAGAGGATATTTTGCAAATCTTTCTGGAGGGAGAAACTTCAGCAAAGTGGACTTAGCTGAGACCTACTTACAGATGGAGATGGAAGAAGAGCCGCCAATAACACTCAGTAAGGGTTTTATCATTATAATAGGCTTATTTGATGAGTAGCATCTGCATCTGCACTCTGATAGAAAGCATTGGAGCCATGCACTCAGTGTTACCTGGATTGTGCCTGTAAGGATGACAAGTAACATCTCCAAAGCCTCAAAAGGATTGGGAGATTGTGGGTTCAGAGTATGGCTTGACATGCCTGCATTGCCCTGGCATAGGGTTCATTTGGAATTTGCTGGACCGCTCGTGGGCACAAATTTCTTGGATGCAGCTACGAAGTGGCTAGAAGTGTTCCCAATAGCCTCTGCTACAGCCTCACACACTGTTGATGTGTTGAAGAGCCTCTTCAAAAGGACTTACACTTGGTCAGTGAAAATGAACCACAGTCTGTGTGAATAGATTCACTCATTCCTAAAAGTGAATGGAATAAGACATATTACATCTGACCCATACCACCCAGCTACAAATGGCTTGGCAGAAAGGTTAGTCCAGAGTCTAGGGAATGCCCTGCAAGAAATGTCAGCAGAACACACTACAGTGACACTGAATCAGAAGCCCTCCAGTTTCCTCCTTGCATATCACTCTCTATGACCAACAGCTCAGCAGCTATGCTGTGCCTGAGTCCTCTCTTGCATTCATCCTTGGATCTCCTCAAATCTAAACTCCGAAGGAGTATGCAGTGCAAACAGCCAAGACAAACTGAGGGCTTCTCAAACAGGGAGATCTGATGTTTCGCTCTGGGACAAACAGTCCTGGCGAGGGACTACAGAGGTGATACAAAGTGAGTGCTTGGAAAGGTTAAGGACAGAACTGGACTACTCCCCTACACAGCGGAGATTGTATCTGATATCATTTGTAGATGACACATCGATCAGTTGAGCAGAGCAGAGTCAAGTCATGTCAAGACTTGCATCTCAGGGTCCTTGTTTATGTCCCTATTAGCTTAATGTTTTTAAGTTAATGATCTGCTGAGTTCCTCCAGCATTATGTGTGTGTTAGCCATATTTCAAAGTTCACAGTAAATTTTATTATCAGAGTACATACACGTCACCACATACAACCCTGAAATTCTTTTCCTGTGGGCATACTCAGCAAATCTATAGAATAGTAACTATAACAAGATCAATGAACGATCAACCAGAGTTTAGAAAACAACAAATGCAAATGCAAATGCAAATATAAATAAATAGCAACAAATAACAAGAACATGAGACAAAGAGTCTTTAAAGTGAGATCATTGGTTGTAGGAACATTTCAATAATGTGGCAGATAAGTATAGTTATCACCTTTTATTCAGGAGTAAACAATACCTGGGTCTCAATACCCCTTTGTGCAACTGGATTCTGGGTTTCCTCACTTGTAGACCCCAGTCAGTTTGGATTGGCAAAAACTTCTCCTTCTCAAGCTCCATGAGCAGAGGAACAGCCCAGGCTGTACTTAGTCCCCTGCTCTACTCACTTCACACCCATGACTGTGTGGCTAAGTACAGCTCTGACACCATATACAAGTTTGCTGATGACACCACTGTTGTGGGCTGTATCAAAATGGGTGATGAATCAGCATACAGGAGGGAGATTGAAAACCTGCTGAGTGGTGTTTTAAGAACAACCTCTCACTCAGTGTCAATAAGGCCAAAGAACTGATTGTAGACTTCAGGAGAGGGAAACCAGAGATCCGTGAGCCAGTAATCATCAGAGGATCAGAGGTCAATAACGTTAAATTCTTGGGTGTCACTATCGCAGAGGACCTGTCCTGGACCCATCATATAATTATAATTGTGAAGTAAGCACAACAGCGTCTCTACTTCCCCAGGGGTCTGTGGCGATTTGGCATCTCATCAAAAACCTTGGCAAGCTTCTATAGATGTGTGGTGGAAAGTGTGCTGACTGCTTGCATTATATCCTGGTATGGGAACGCCAATGTCTTTGAGTGGAAAGTCCTACAAAAGGTTTGGCCCAGTATATCATGGATAAAACCTTTCCCATCATTGAACACATAAGCAGGAAATGCTGCCGTAGAAAAGCAACATCCATCATCAAAGATCCTCACCACCCAGGCCATGCTAACAGGTAGAAGGTACAAGTGCCACAGGATTCGTTCCACCAGGATCAGGGACAGTTACTACCCCTCATCCAGTGGTCTCCTGAATAAAAAGGGATATTTAAGGACTCATATCGTTATTTCATGCTCGTTATTTATTGCTATTTATTTATTTGCATAATTTGTTTACATTTAACAGTTACTGTTCTATAGACTTGCTAACTATGTCCACAGAAAAGGAAGCTCAGGGTTGTATATGGTGACATGTATGTACTCTGATCATAAATTTTACTTTGAACTTTGAAGAGCCTGATGGTTGGGGGGTAGTAACTGTTCTTGAACCTATGGTGGGGTGAGTCCTGATGCACCTGTACCTTCTACCTGATGGCAGCAAGTCATATTCTGGGGGAAACAGACAGAATGAGGTTTAATATCATTGGCATATGTCGTGAAATTTGCAGATTTGCAGTACATAATAAGAAAAGGACATTACAATAAGAACATTATATACACGGTATATAAAATTAAATTTAATAAAATATATAAGTAGTGTAAAAAGTAAACAATATTGATCTGGTGCACATGGGTTCAATGTCCATTCAGAAATCTGATAGTGGAGGGGAAGATGCTGTTCCTGAAACTTTCAGTGTGTGTCTTCAGGCTCCTGTACATCCCCCCGATGGTAACAATGAGAAGAAGAGAGCACGTCCTGGGTGATGAGGCTCCTTAATGATGGATGCCACCTTCTTAAGGTGTTGCCTTTTGAAGATGTCCTCGATGCTGGGGAGGCTAGTGCCCGTGATGGAGCTGCTGGAGTTTGCAACTTCCTGCAGCTTTTCCCGATCCTGTGCTGTGGCCCCTCCATTACAATGGTCAGATTGCCAGTGGGATTGGGAGTTCTGAGGCCAGGGCCAGCGGCAAGCTATAAAAGACCTCTCGGAGGTAGCCGAGTGAAGCAGCCACTGGTTATGGATGAAGAGGAGTGACTGTAGCTGGGCCCTAAAATGACACATGGGTGGCCAGATGTGAAGGGGGGGGCATCTGGGATTCTGGGTCGCATACTTGATCCATCTGGAGATGTAGTGGGCTTAAACTGATGAAACATCTAAGAAGGAGGAGGGTGCCCACCTGATGACCCCTGGGAAGCATCTGCCACCCACCAAGTCCCACCTCAGGATCTCTATGCTATGACCCGAGTCAGGATCTGCTCATCAAAGAGTTTGAAGCATCGAGTCCTATGAGTTTGAACTATAAATCTGATTCATCAATGACTTCTGTGAAAGAGCAGCTGACAACCAGAGAAAGTCCTGGTGACATCTTGGGAAGACAGATGAAGGAAGGGCAAGACCCCACTGGGGTTGCCTTGGGCTACCTACCCATGGCAGCAGATTCCTCTTGCCTGAGTAACATATAGGGGTCAACCACTGGTGGTTACAAGAGCTACAAAAAGAAAGATACCCCCAGAGTCAGTGAGAGCTGGGGAACAAGATGACTCAAGGATGGATATTTCAGTAACAGAACATGAGAAACATAGGCAGTATAGTACTTGAGCCAATGACATCAGCAGGAAGCACACTCCAGAGTTGCATCTGTGGCTGGTCCAAAGTAATATCAGCTAGGAACCTGAAGGTGCACCAGGGCAGGATGAAGTGCTTAAAGGAGACAAGAGTGGAACCTTGCGTCGACCAGTATTTCTTGAGGGAAAGGGTGAGTAAGTGAAATGAAGTTCGGTGGGAAGATGGAACACAAAGTCCTCAGAGCATCAGTAACTCAGGCACAGTCTCAGACAACCACTGCTCACAGGAAAGACAAGGGCAGTCTGCAGAAAGGAAGCTGCAGGTGAAAAAGTCATGTGTGAAATGGTCAAATCTTGCACCAAGAAATAGTGGGCAATGGTCAACGAGGATCAATGCAGACTCCTCTGTGGACTAATGGGCACAGTTGGGAAGAGAACTGAGAGAATGGGTGACCTCATATACAACTACGGAGCAGAATGATTTGGAGTGGGGGAAATAATTCAGACAAAATTACCAGCACAGCCCAAATCAAGAAGACCAAAGTAGATAGAGGGCCTCATTAAGCAGAGATGGTAACTGAAGAAACAGTGGAGAAAATCAGCCATGGAGGAAAGAGAAGGAATCAACATCCTGCAGGTAGAAATAAAGGCATGACTGTCAACTCTAAAGAGGGCAGAAAACCTCAGGCTTCGAAGAAAGAAGGAAGAACACATTTGGACATGATTCAATATGGACCCCTATAAGTTCATGAAAAGCATTTTCACTCAGCAGAAGAATTGAATTCCTAAGATGTCAAAAGAGGAGTTGGAAGATCATAGTCAGACAGCCTGAGAGCCGAACTTGACTTAATACCTTCAGATATGCCACCCATTCACCCTCCACATCAGCAGTTTGACATCAGTCCCCCCAGATATAAAGAGATAATAAAAGTAGTAAAGCGGGCGAGGGCTGTTTCAGTGCCAGGGCCAAATGGAGTTCTGTACAAACTCTACAAAAGTGCACCAAGAGTCCTGAATTCTTATCGAAATAGATGAAGGTGGTCTGGAAGAATAAACTTATTCCTAGAGAATGGAGGCGGGCAGGAGGAATTCTAATTCCTGAAGGAAAAGAGTCCTCAGAAATTGGACAGTTTCGGCAAATAAACTGTTCTGTGTACCAGAATGTGTTACAACACCGGTCAATAGTTTCAATAGGTTTCAATAGGCACAGTTATTGTCAGAGAAATGTATACAATATACATCCCGAAATTCTTTTTCTTTGTAAACATCCTCGAAAACAGATGAGTGCCCCAAAGAATGACTGACACTTAAATATTAGATCCCCAAAGCCCCCTCCCAGTTCCCCCCACCCACACACAAGCAGCAGTAAGGCAACGATCCCCCTCCCCCACCAGCAAAAAAGCAATGGCAGCCCCCACCGAGCACTCGAGCGTGCAGCAAAGCATCAATAAAGACACAGATTTGCGGTATCCCAAAGACTACTTGTTCACCCGGTAATTTGACATACCACAGGCTCTCTCTCCCTAATAAGGGAAAAAGAAGTGTCCCCATTTCATAGCAAGAGGGGGAAGTCTGTTGCTTCTCTTTTTTACGAGCTCTGTGCCTCTGGGCACACAGGCAGCAGGAAGCCCGCTGCTTCTGATCTTCCTTGTTCTCCCATAATGCATCAGTCGTTGTCAGCGGCGGCACCAGCCTTCAATCAGCCCACCTCCAGAGCCATGAAAATCTGGCACTCTGAAGGCACACTAGTCTTCCAGCCTGCGTCTTTGGCATATCGAAAAGCAGCTGGTCGTGAGGCCCTGAGAGAGGGTCTCATTCCCACAAACAACTGAAGTCAGAGTGTAACTCCAGGTCAGAGTCTTCAAAAGAACCTTGAAAAGGGGGGGGGGGGAAGAGAGATCAAAGATAGAAATAAAGCTGTTTCCACAGATGCAAGCTAAGGAGTCTCCGCCTAGCGTCATCATCACTCAGCCTACTTTTGAGATCTCCAGTTCTCATTGATAACCGCAGAGTACAACACAGCCTGGCGGCCTGTGGAGATAGGTATATTGGCAGGTTGCACCATCTTTCCACTGGCCTTTACCATGGCAATGCAAGTACGAATGGAGCTTCTAAATGGGTAGTAGGAGAACGACTGAAGTCAGGACTATGCCTACCACCAATCGGACATTTATAAATGATTTAACTATCCTGGCAACTACCATCCCATGGACCAAACAGTACTTGAAATGCTCCATTCAAACATCAAATGGGCCTGAATGACAATTAAAACAAAGTAGTCTAGAAGCATTTCTATAGTCAAGGGAAGGCTGGTCAACTACAAGTTCCATGTGGATGAAAAAGTAATTCCTACAGTGTCAAAAATGCCCATTAAAAGCTTGAGGCATTGGCATGATATAAACCTTAGTGATACAAAACAAAGAGAGAAGAAACCAAAGGGCTTAAAGCCATCGATAAGACCTTGCTGGCAAAAAACCTCAAGCTCTGGTGTCTTCAGTTTAGACTGCTTCCTCGTGTGTTGTGGCCACTGACTCTCTATCAAATCCCCATCACTCCTGTTGAAAAGCTGGAGAGAACAAGTTAGCTCCTTCATTAAGTAGATAGGCCTACCAAGATCGCCAAGTAACATCTACCCATATAGCAAAGGAGCTCCGGAGTTCCCTGTCACAGGAGTTCCAAGTATGCTTGAGATGACTCTTTCTGAATCCCGTGACACTGTTGTCCAGGATACGGCACCCAGGACCCCAACAGGGAGAAAGTGATATCCAGCAGAGCCAGTAAAACAAGCAAAGTCAGCACTCAGATTTGCAGACATGGTGAGCCAGGTGCAATCTGCAAGAGGAGGTCTTGGTACAGGCTCAAATAAGCCCATTTGGCAAAAGGTGACAACACAAAAGCAAAGGCGAGCTATGGTGGTGGAGGAAATACAGCAAAAGGAGCAGATGAGGCATGCAAGAGCAGTGTCTCAGGAAAAACAGGGACAGTGAAAAAGGTGGGAAAACATTGAGAAAAGAAAAGTCAGCAGGAAATACTTATGGGAAAAGGAAGGAGGAAAGATTAGATTCCTTTTAAGAGCAGTTTATGATGTTCTCCTAACTCCCAAAAATCTGAACCAGTGGCTCAGTGAAGACCCAGCTTGTCCACTCTGTCAAAGAAGTGTTAACCTCAAGCATATCTTCTCATCTTGCAGAGTAAGCCTCACTCAAGGAAGTTACACATGGAGACACAACCAGGTCTTCAGATGTTTGGAATCCACTGTGGAGAAGGCCCCCATGTCTGGAAGAACCATCATCCCCTTTGTCCAGCAAGGACAGACAGTGCCACCTCAGCGACATGGTAGGTGTCAAGCATACTGGAGCCTGCTCGTGACTGGAACATGGCTGTCGACCTTGACAAAATGCTAATATTTCCCCCAGAGATGGCCATTACCAGCCTCAGACCAGACTTGGTCTGATGGTCCAGCAGTCTGAACACTGTAGTAATCTCAGATATCACAACCCTGGAAAGGTGCAGTCTGCGAGGTGTATGAGCCAATTTTCCCAGTACAGGTTGGCGCAGAGGATTTGTGGTTACTTCCATGGTCAGATTGCTGAAGGGACTGGGAGCCCGAGCCCAGGGCCAGTAGCAAGCTACAAAAGACCTCTCGGAGGTAGCCAAGTGAAGCAGCCATTGGCAATGGATGAAGAGGAGTGACGGCAGCTGGGCCCCAAAATGACCCATGGGTGGCCAGATGGTGAGGGGACGCCGGATCACACTGGTGAGCCTCTGGACTGCTTAAACTGACAAAACATCTAGGAAAAGGGGTGCTCACCTGATGACCCCTGGGAAGCATCTGTCACCTACCAAGCCCCACCTCAAGATCTCTATGCTGTGACCCGAATTAGGCTCAGCTTATCAATGGTATTGAAACATCTAGTCCTATAGAGACATAGAAAATAGGTGCAGGAGTAGGCCATTCGGCCCTCGAGCCTGCACCACCATTCAGTATGATCATGGCTGATCATCCAACTCAGAACCCTGTACCTGCTTTCTCTCCATACCCCCTGATCCCTTTAGCCACAAGGACCATATCTCACTTCCTCAAATATAGCCAATGAACCGGCCTCAACTGTTTCCTGTGGCAGAGAATTCCACAAATTTACCACTCTCTGTGTGAAGGAGTTTTTCCTCATCTCGGTCCTAAAAGGCTTCCCCTTTATCCTTAAACTGTGACCCCTCGTTCTGGACTTCCCCAACATCGGAAACAATCTTCCTGCATCTAGCCTGTCCAATCCCTTTAGAATTTTATACGTTTCAATAAGAGCCCCCCTCAATCTTCTAAATTCCAGTGAGTATAAGCCCAGTCGATCCAGTATTTCTTCATATGAAAGTCTTGCCATCCCAGGAATCAATCTGGTGAACCTTCTTTGTCCTCCCTCTATGGCAATAATGTCTTTCCTCAGATTAGGGGAACAAAACTGCACACAATACTCCAGGTGTGGTCACCAAGGCCTTGTACAACTGCAATAGAACCTCCCTGCTCCTATACTCAAATCCTTTTCCTATGAATGCCAACATACCATTTGCCCTTTTCACTGCCTGCTGTACCTGCATGCCCACTTTCAATGACTGGTGTACAATGACACCCGGGTCTCGTTGCACCTCCCCTTTTCCTAATCGGCCACCATTCAGATAATAATTTGTTTTCCTGTTCTTGCAACCAAAGTGGATAACCTCACATTTATCCACATTAAATTATATCTGCCATGAATTTGCCCACTCACCTAACCTATCCAAGTCACCCTGCATCCTCTTAGCATCCTCCTCACAGCTAACACCGCCACCCAGCTTTGTGTCATCCGCAAACATGGAGATGCTGCATTTAATTCCCTCGTCTAAATCATTAATATATATTGTAAACAACTGGGGTCCCAGCACTGAGCCTTGTGGTACCCCACTAGTCACTGCCTGCCATTCTAAAAAGGTCCCATTTACTCCCACTCTTTGCTTCCTGTCTGCCAACCAATTCTCTATCCACATCAATACCATACCCCCAATACAGTGTGCTTTAAGTTTGCACACTAATCTCCTGTGTGGGACCTTGTCAAAAGCCTTTTGAAAATCTAAATATACCACATCCACTGGCTCTCCCCTATCCACTCTACTAGTTACATCTTCAAAAAATTCTATAAGATTCGTCAGACATGATTTTCCTTTGACAAATCCATGCTGACTTTGTCCGATGATTTCACCTGTTTCCAAATGTGCTATTATCACATCTTTGATAACTGACTCTAGCATTTTCCCCACCATTGATGTCAGACTAACCGGTCTATAATTCCCCGGTTTTCCTCTCCCTCCTTTTTTAAAAAGTGGGGTTACATTATCCACCGTCCAATCCTCAGGAACTAATTCAGAATCTTAAGGAGTTTTGAAAAATTATCACTAATGCATCCACTATTTCTTGGGCTACTTCCTTAAGCACTCTGGGATGCAGACCATCTGTCCCTGGGGATTTATTTGCCTTTAATCCCTTCAATTTACCTAACACCACTTTCCTACTAACATGTATTTCCCTCAGTTCCTCCATCTCACTAGATCCTTGGTCCCCTACTATTTCCAGAAGACTATTTAGGTCCTCCTTAGTGAAGACAGCCAAAGTAGTTATTCAGTTGGTCTGCCAAGTCCTTATTTCCTATGATCAATTCACCTGTTTCTGACTGTTAAGGGACCTACATTTGTCTTGTCCAATCTTTTTCTTTTTACATATCTATAAAAGCTTTTACAGTCAGTTTTTATGTTCCCTGCCAGCTTTCTCTCATAATCCTTTTTCCCTTTCCTAGTTAAGCCCTTTGCCCTCCTCTGCTGGTCTCTGAATTTCTCCCAGTCCTTAGGTGTGCCGCTTTTTTTGGCTAATTTATATGTTTCTTCTTTGGACTTAATGGACAGGTGCATCCACTTCAGGTAAGTGGTTCTCATCACAAGGATCAAACCACTCTGTTTCTTTCAGATTCAGATTCAGATCCAGTTTATTGTCATTTAGAAACCAATAATGCAAAGCAGTTAAAAAAATGAGACAACATTCTCCAGAATGATATCACAAAAAAAGCACACAACAAAACAGACCACACAAGAAAAACCATATAACATTTGGTAATCCCCAATCCAGAGTCCGGAGAGGCTGCTGTGTATCGATATTGCGCTACCATTCTCTATATTTCATGGGCTTTGAAGGAGCACCAGTGCATGCCTGTTCCTCCTGATTTCACCTTGTGATGTTCTGATCACAAACAGCCATGTTGCATGCTGCTGGACTATTGTTTCTTAGGTGAATTGGTCTGGAAGCCGAACAGCTTCACCACTCCTGAGCAGCGACAAAGATTTTGCTCTGTGTCCGAGGTCATGAATGCTCTTTGTTTTCTCACACTGTGTTGTCTGAAACTTACTTACTTTGTCTAATTCTGGTCAGTGAGGTTGGAGAAGAGAAGGAAGAGCGGGCAGGCTTGTTCTCAGTCTCCAACCCATTGACAGCTCTGATGGACTGGAGTCATTAACAGGCATGGAGTGATAAGCCAGCAGTGCTTTGTAGGGGCCTTTTGCTGTCAGTAGGAGACTCGTAATAGCTTGCATCACTTTTTATGCTTCTCCATTTGCCTGTGGGTCTGTGAACTACTTGTCTGGTGTTTGAACTCATAGTTCAATGCTTTGAATTCCAAGAATCTATATTGTGTACCATTGTCTGACACAAGTGTCTCTGGTATTCCATGGTGAGTGAATACAACATTCAGGTGCTGTATAACTGTTGCTGAGGATGTAGAGGACAGATTGGACACCTCGACATTTTGTGAATAGTGTCCACGGTGAGAAGTCTCTTTTCCACTTGAAAATGTCTGTGCCTGCAATTTGCCATATAAGGTCCAGGAAATCTGTGGGAGAGGGAGGTTCAGCATGATTTTTGTGTGGTTTTCCGCATGTTTCACAATCTCCCAGCTGCGTGCTCAGACCAGGCCACCACACGGATTGCCTTACTCCCAGGTGACATTTTTCGATATCCTTGGTGGATTTGACTGATTATTTTTGGTGTGCATAGAAACAGGAAAGATGAGTCTACAGCCCTTTAGCAGCAAACCATCAAGAATAGTGTAAGCCTGTAAGGTCTGCGTTTATGAACTCCTTTTGGAACAGATTCCCAAGTCCCTTTGCATCTTAGATTTTTGGATTTTCTCCCCATTCAGAAAATAGTCTGCACATTTAATTCTACTACTAAAGTGCATGACCATGCATTTCCAATATTGTATTTCATTTGTCACTCTCTTGCCCATTCTCCTAGTCTAAGTCCTTCTGCAGCCTACCTGAGTCCTCAACACTGCTCACCCCTCCACCAATCTTTGTATCATCTGCAAACTTGGCAACAAAGCCATCATCCAAATCATTGATATACTGTACAAAAAGAAGTGGTCCCAACACCGAACACAACTAGTTATTGGCAGCCAACAAGACAAGGATCCTTGTTGCCTCCACCAATCAGCCAATGCTCTAACCATGCCAGTAACTTTCCTGTAATACCATGGGCTCTTAATTTGGTAAGCAGCCTCATGTGTGGCACCTTGTCAAAGGCCTTCAGAAAATCTAACTATACAATATCCTCTGCATTCCCTTTACTTGTAATCTCTTCAAAGAATTCAAACGGGTTCATCAAGCAAGATTTTCCCTCATGGAAACTATGCTAACTTTGTCCTCTCTTGTCCTGTATCACCAAGTAATCCATCACCTCATCCTTAACAATTCATTCCAACCACTGAGGTCAGGCTAACTGGTCTATAATTTCCTTTCTGTTGCCTTCTAAAGAATGGAGTGATATTTGCAATTTTCCAGTTCTCTGGCACAATGTAAGAATCCAATGACTTTTGAAAGATCATTGCTAATGCCTCCACAATCTCTACCTCTTTCAGAACCCTAGGGTGCAGTTCATCTGGTCCGGGTGAGTTATGTACCCTGTCCTTTTAGGGGTTTCAGCATGTTGAGCACCTTCTCCCTTGTAATAGTAAGTGCATCCACTTCTCTTCCTTCACACACTACAACATCAGGCACACTGATGGTATCTTCCACAGTGAAGACTGTTGCAAACACTTATTTAGTTCATCTGCCATCTCTTTGGCCCCCATTATTATTTCTCCTGCCTCATTTTCTAGCGATCCTATATCCACTCTCATCTCTCTTTTAACCTTACATACTTTAAAAAGCTTTTACTATCCACTTTGATATTGTTTGCTAACTTGCTTTCATATTTCATCTTTTCCCTACTGACAAATCTTTTAGTTGTTCTCTGTAGGGTTTTAAAAGCTTCTCAAACCCCTGTCTTCCTACTAATTTTTGCTCTTTTGTTTTTACATTAGCATCTTATGAAGCAATACTGCTGAGGGGATGACCTATCCGGGTAAGGCAGCAGCAGCCAGACTGATAGCACTGTGGTCGACTGAGCCTCAGAAGGCTAGGATGAAGTGAGGTGGACCAATATTGGGACTTGATAGTTAGGGGGACAGATAAGAAATTCTGCAGTGGCAAAAGAGACGTCAGGATAGTGTGTTGCCTCCTGGGTGCTAGGATCCAGGATGTCTCTGAGTGGTTGCAGAATATTTTTGAAAGGAAGGGTGAGCAGTGGTCATGGTATATGTTGGTACTGTTACGTACCCCGTAACTGGGTTTACAGACCAGCAAAGATTCTCCTTCCTTCACAGATACCGTCCCTTCTGAGGTAAACTTCTCACGCCCCTCTTGGGCTCTATCTAACTTCGCCTTCCTCATCGATCTGTTGACTGGCTCAATGCAACCAGTCAGAGTTGCAGTTTTCCCTTTTCCTGTTTCTTTCTTTGGAGCAAAGCACTTAGATGCTATGTGGCCCGCTTTCCCACAATTATAACACGTAAAGTTGGGAACCTTCCTGCCAGCCTGCTTTTCCTTCTCCTCACCTTTTCCGCTAGCTCCCGGCTTATTCTCTGCCTTAGCTGGTGGGCTTTCTCTACCGTCCCTATTGCCTCTCTGATAGCTCTTATTTGGGGGAAACTTTGTCTTGTGGGTTAAGGCATACACGTCTGCTAGCTTGGCAGATTCTGATATAGCATTCTTCTTCTCATTCAGGTATGTCTGGATATTATCTGAAACACATCCCTTAAATTCTTCAATCAGAATCAACTCTCTTAGGTGGTAGAAATCCTCCTCCACCCCTTCTGCAGCCCACCAACGGTCAAAGTACACACCCTTCTCATATGCAGACTCTGTGAACGTCTGATTCCACTGTTTCCTTAAGTCTCTGAACTTTTGTCTATATGCTTCAGGTACCAGCTCATAGGCCCGAAGGATAGCCTGTTTTGCTTCCTCATAATCCTCTGCAACCTCCGCAGACAACACAGCATATGCTCGTTGGGCCTTCCCTTTAAATACACTTTGTAACAACACCACCCACTTATCCCTAGGCCACTTCTGGTTCGCAGCCACTTTTTCAAAATGCAAGAAGTACCGATCAATGTCTGTCTCCTTGAATGGAGGTACCAACCTAATCTCCTTACTAACATTAAACTTTTCCCCACAGTCTGCCCTGCTATTCACATGTTGCCATTTCTCCCTCTCGAACTGTCGCTGTTTTTCCACCTCCTCCCACTCCAGCTTCCTTACTTGAAGCTCATGCTCCCTCTTCTTTTCCTCCTCAGCCAACCTTAATTTTTCTATCTGTAACTGAAGCTCACCCTCGACTGGTTTCCTCTCAGGGAACAGTTCCAATACATCCGATGGGAACACACCCTCGTATACATAATGCACAGCTATTGCTCTCTGCATATCCAATTTTCTCATCGTTGGTTTCACCGCCAAGAGATTCAATCGTTTCGCAACACTCACCATTCTGCCTTCCTGGCAACCTCTAATGCCCCCGTGGTTGGGTTCTTTTAAAAAATTGTCAATTTCCATCTCTGCTGATTTCCTGTCTGGTTATACACCCAACCGGATCAAATAAGGGACTTCTATCCCGATTCACTGGCCCCCCAATTTGGAAATCAAATCCCGGACGAGCCCCAAATTTGTCACATACCCCGCAACTGGGTTTACAGACCAGCAAAGATAGAAGTATCCGTTGGAGTCTGATGGTATCAAAAACTAAAGATGTTTATTAGTAAACTACACAATACAGTATCAAAAATGCAAATATACATATAAAACAGGTTAGCAATAATAAACGTAGAAGTGTAGGAATAATAATAAGCAATAATAAACAAGCTCTATTAAGGTCCAGGGGTAAATGACTTGTCATAGAAGAGTATAAAGTTCAGTTCAGTTCATGCATGCTGAGGTAGTTATGGTTGTTGTAATCGTTGGAGAGAGAGAGAGAGAGCGAGCGAGATGTAACAGCTGCAGCAGGCAAACCTTCTGTTGCTTTCTTATTCCATCGTATCGTGTGGTCATTCAGCTATGACCCCTCTGTTCTTCAGCTAGACCGTTCTTCTGTGGTGGACTCATCACTCTGGCATGAGTGAACACACACACAAGTCCCCACTGGCCCTGCCGTCACACTGAGAGCTTTATTGACCGATCTCCTGATTTGGTCCTCGAAGCCCCCACCTTCCTGTGGATTCACAACACTCAGTCAGGTCCACTGGTGTGTCTGGAGGGTGTTTCTCCAGACCTGTCTTTTATCCCCACTAACGGGGTCTCAGCCATCCATCAACTCTAAATGACTGTGTCCATCAAATCAGGCCACTCCTTGTAGTGAAAGGTAAATAATCCAGGAAGAATCAAAATACAATAAATCAACAGTCTCCCTCTCCCCCTTATCTGTAGCAGATGTTCCTGCCTCTGTGCTTCATCTCTCTCTCTCTCATGAGCAGCATAGCAACAACAATAGTTCATAGTTCTCAGGAGTGGGGTTGGGGAATGGTTAACTCTGCACCCCATTTCCATCAGGTTTGTTCATCACTCATAACAGTACCAAGGACATAGGAGAGGGTTAGAGGTCCTGCGTAGTAAGTTTATGGAGTTAGGAAGGAGGCTGAAGAGCTGGTGGTAATTTCCGGATTACTCCTGGTGCCATGAGCTAGGGAAGGTCAAAATAGGAAGATAGCACAGATAATGAGTGGCTGAGGAGGTGGTGCAGGGGGCAGGGTTTCAAGTTCTTGGATCACTGGATCCTTTCCTGGGAAAGGGATGAACTGTACAAGTGGGATGGGTTGCACCTGAACTGGAGGGGAACTAATATCCTGGGAGAGAGGTTTGCTAAGGCTTTTGCGGAGGGTGTAAACTAGATTTGCAGTGGGGTGGGATCTGAAGTGAAGAGGCAGAGGATGGGGCAGTTGGCACAAAATTTGTGACAGCTTGTAGGGAGTTTGTGAGGAAGGATAAGCAGATGATAGAGCAAAGATGCCCTCAGCCAGATGGTTTGAGTTGTGTCCATTTTAATGCAAGGAGTATCATAAACAAGGCGGATGAACTTAGAGCGTGGATCAGTACGTGGAGCTATGACATTGTGGCCATTACAGAGGCTTGGATGTCTCAGCTGCAGGAATGGCTGCTGAGTATGCTGGGTTTTAGATGTTTCAAAAAGAACAGGGAGGGAGGCACAAGAGGTAGGGGAGTGGCATTGCTAATCAGAGATAGTATCACAGTTGCAGAGAAGGAGGAAGTCATGGAGGGATTGTCTACTGAGTCATTGTGGGTGGAAGTCAGAAACAGGAAGGGGGCAATAACTCAACTGGGTGTTTTTTATAGACCTCCCGATAGTAACAGACATCAAGGAACAGATAGGGAGACAGATTCTGGAATGGTGTAATAATAGTAGGGTTATTGTGATGGGTGATTTTAACTTTCCTAATATTGACTGGCATCTCCTGAGAGCAAGGGTTTAGACAAGGTGGAGTTTGTTAGGTGTGTTCAGGATGATTTCCTGATACAATTTGTGGATAAGCCAACTAGAGGAGAGGCTGTACTTGATCTGGTATTGGGAAATGAACCTGGTCAGGTGTCAGATCTGTCGGTAGGAAGTATTTTGAAGGTAGTGATCACAACTCTATCTCCTTTACCATAGTGCTGGAGAGAGATAGGAGCAGACATTTTGGGAAAAGGTTTAATTGGGGTGGGAGGAAATATGAAGCTATTGGGCAGGAACTACTGAACATAAATTGGGAGCAGATGTTCTCAGGGAAATGTATGGCAGAAATGTGGCAAATAATCAAGAAACATTTGCATGGCATTCTGCATGGGTATGTTCCATTGAGGCAGGGAGAGGATGGTAGAATAAGAGAACCCTGGTGAATAAAGGATGTAGAAAACCTAGTTAAGAAGCTAAAAAAAGCTTACAAAAGGTTCAAGAAACTAGGTACTGTCAGAGCTCTAGAAAATTACAAGGGTGCCAGGAAGGAGGTCAAGAATGAAATTAGGAGAGCTAGAAGGGGCTACGAGAAGGCCTTGGTGAGTAGGATTAAGGAAAACCTCAAGGGATTCTACAAGTATGTGAAGAGCAAGAGGATGAACCGTGTGAGAATAGTATCAATCAGGAGTGATAGTGGAAACACGTGCACCGAGTCAGAGGAGTTAGCAGAGGTACTTAATGAATACTTTGCTTCAGTATTCACCAGGGAAAAAGACCTTGCCAATTGTGGGGATGACCAACAGAGGACTGAAATGCTTGAGTACATTGACATTAAGAAAGAGGATGTGCTGGAGCTTTTGAAAGTTATTAAGTTAGATAAGTCACTGGTCCAGCTGAGATATACCCCAGGCTACTGTGGGAAGCGAGGGAAGAGATTGCTGAGCCTCTTGTGAGGATCTTTGCGTCATCGATAGAGATGGGAGAAGTACTAGAGGATTGGAAGGTTGTTCCCTTGTTCACGAAAGGGAGTAAAGATAACCCAGGAAATTATAGTCTTACTTCAGTTGTGGGCAAATTATTGGAGGAGATCCTGAGAGGCTGGATTGGTGAGCATTTGGAGAGACATAATCTGATTAGGGATGTTCAGCTTAGCCTTGTCAAGGGCAGGCCATGCCTTACGAGCCTGACTGAGTTCTTTTGAAGATGTAACAAAACACATTGATGAAGGTGGAGCAGTGGATGTAGTGTATATGGATTTCGGTAAGGTATCTGATAAAGTTCCCCATGCGAGGCTCATTCAGAAAGTAATGAGGCATGGGATCCAAGGAGACCTTGCCTTTATGATCCAGAATTGGCTTGCTCACAGAAGGAAAAGTGTGGTTATAGATGGTTCATATTCTGCATGGAGGGTGGTGACCACAGACATCTGTTCTGTGACCCCTCCTTCTTGTGATTTTTATAAATGACTTGGATGAGGAAGTGGAGGGATGGGTTAGTAAATTTGCTGAAGGTACAAAGGTTGGAGGTTGTGGATAGTCTGGAGGGTTGTCAGATATTACAGCGGGACATCAATAGGTTGCAGAACTGGGCTGAGAAGTGGCAGATGTTCAACCCAGATAAGTGGTTCATTTTGGTAGGTCAAATTTGAAGACAGAATATAATATTAACAGAAAGACTCTTGGCAGCATGGAGGATTGGCAAGATCTTGGGGTCTGTGTCCATAGGACACTCACAGCTGCTGTGCAAGTTGACAGTGATGTTAAGAAGGTGTATGTTGTGTTGGCCTTCATCAACCATGCAATTGAGTTCAAGAGCCATGAGGCAATTTTAAAGCTATAGAAGACCGTAGTTAGACCCCACTTGGAATACTGTGTTTAGTTCTGGTCACCTCACTACAGGAAGGATGTGGATACTATAGAGAGAGTGCAGAGGAGATTTACAAGGATGTTGCCTGGATTGGAGAGCATGCCTTAAGAGAATAGGTTGAGTGAACTTGGCCTTTTCTCCTTGGAGTGACGGGGGATGAGAGGTGACCTGACAGAGGTATATAACATGATGAAGAACATTGATTGTGTGGTTAGCCAGAGGCTTTTTTGTCCAGGGCTGAAATGGCTAACATGAGGGGGCATAGTTTTAAGGTGCTTGGAAGATGGTCAAAGGTAAGTTTTTCACACGGTGAGTGGTGGATGTGTGGAATGCACTGCCAGCGAGGTGGATACAATAGGGGATTTTAATAGGATCTTTGACAGGTACATGGAGCTTAGAAAAATAGAGGGCTATGCGGTAGGGAAGTTCTCGGCAGTTTCTAGAGTAGATCACATGGTTGGCACAACATTATAGGCCAAAGGGCCTGTTAAGTGCTGTAGATTCTACATTCTATGAAGCATTTGAGAAAAACCACAAGATATAGGAGTAGAACCAGGCCATTCAGCCCATCAGGACTGCTCTGCCACTCTATCATGGCTAATTTATTATTCCACTCACCCTATTCTCTCTGTAACCTTTGAAGCCCTGACTAATCAACAACCCATTCAAAAATTATTAACACTAATTTTTGTTCAGTATCAGTCACCTCGTTATTGGAAGGATATGGATGATTTCACGAGGGTGTGCATATTTACGAGGATGCTGCCTGGATTAGAGAGTGTATCTTACGAGGGTAAGGATGGGCAATGTAGGCTTTTTTACTTTGGATCAGATCGATCTTGTAGTAGTTTAAAAGTTTGGCGAAGACCCTGTACTGTGCTGTAATGTCTATGCTGTATGTGGTGAATCTCTGGAATTCTCTGCCTCGAGACTGGTGGTGGTCAGACCACTGGACATTATAGACAAATATCCGTAAGATTGAGGAACTGAGGGTCACAGGAGCTGAGGCCATGATTGTATTGAAAGACTGAATGGCCTAGTCCTGCTCCTGATAAGCACAGGAGATCTTGCAGATGCTGGAAATCCAGAGCAACACACACAGAATGGTGGTGCAATTCAGCAGGTCAGGCAGCATCTATGGAGGGGAATAAACAGTCGATGTTTCGAGCCTTCATCAGGACTGGAGAGGAAGGGGGAAGGAGCCAGAATAAGAAAGTGGGGGGAAGGAGGACTAGCTGGCAGGTGAAGGGGGAGGTGGGTGGGGGGGAATGAATTGAGAAGTTGGGAGGTGACAGGTGGAAGAGTTAAAGGGCTGAAGAAGAAGGAATTTGATAGGAGAGGGGAGTGCACCATGGGAGAAAGGGAAGGAGGAGGGCCACCAAGGGAGGGTTATGAGCAGGGTGAGAGGGGAGCCAGAATGGGGAATGGAGAAAGAGAGAGGGAAGGGGGGATTACTGGAAGTCAGCAAAATCAATGTTGGTGCATCATGTTGGAGGCTACCGAGAAAGAAAATGTGGTGTTCCTTCTCCAACCTGAGAGTGGCCTTATTGTGGCAGTAGAGAAGGTCATGAACCGATATATCAGAATGGGAAGTTAAATTAAAATGGGTGGTCCTATTTTCTGGAGTTTAAATGTAGTGATATAACCAAAAGTTATTGTGATCTGAAATGCATCTATGGTGCCCAGACATTCAAAGCTCTTATGTTGCACTTGGAATACAAATCACACAAACAAGTTTCTATCTTGTCCAATTGGTGGCATGACATTAGAACATCGAACAGGAACAGGCCCCTCAGCCCACAATGATGTAATTACTAATCAAATGACTAACTAAACTAAACCCTTCTCCTCACATTCATGTGGCTATCTAAACATTTCTTAAAAGTCCCTAATGCATCTACCTGTACCACTGACCCAGGCAACCACCACTCTCTGCATAAACAAAATACTTGCCCCTCACATCGCCTTTTGAAATTGACCCCTCTGACCTTGAATGCATGCCCTCAGATAGTAGTCTTTAAAGCTCTTGGGAAAATATATTATCTGTCTTAATCTACCTCTGCCTCTCATAATCTTATTAACCTCTATCAGGTCTACCCTCACCCTCCGCCACTCCAGAAAAAACATCCCACATTTGTCCAGTCTCTTGTTATAGCATGTGCCCCCTAATCCAGGCAGTGTCCTCTCCAACCTCTTCTGCACCCTCTCCAAAGCCTCAACTTCTCTCCTTGTAATCCCAGCACTGGCCACCAGGTAGCGGCAAATGCTAAAGCATCCTTCCAAAGGGATCCCAGAAGATTCTGCAGATGCTGGAAATCGTCAGCAACACACAAAATGCTGGAGGAACCCAGCAGACCAGGCAGCATCTACAGAGTGCCAAAGAGGGCAACAGCAGCAGACATCTTCATAGTTGTCCCAGAGTGACAGATGTGAATAAACAGGGAAGCTGCAATTAAGTAATGGAAGATTATCTTGACCAGAAGGCCGTAGCTCAAGAAGTGGGTATCCAGCTTTCCGTACCCTCACCATCTGTGACATGCCTTCTTCTCACTACTACAATCAGGGAGAGGTATAGCAGCGTGAAGACCCCTTTTTAATGTTCTAATAAGACCATAAGATCTAGGAACATGATTTAGCCATTTGGCCTATTGAGGCTGTTCCACAATCCCATCCTGGCTGAATTGTTCTCCCTCTCAACCCCATTCTCCTGCCTTCTCCCTGTAAGTGTTGCTGTCCTTACTAATCAAGAACCTATCATCCCCTGCCATAAATATACACAATGACCTGTCCTCCACAGCTGTCGGTGACAATGAATTCCACAGATTCACCAACCTCTGGCTAAAAAAAATTCCTTCTCATCTCTGTCTAGGGCATCCCACTTTTCTGGTGCTGTGCCCTCTGGTCCTAGACTCCCCACTATTGGAAACACCCTCTCCACATTCACTCTATTTAAGCCTTTCAATATTGAATAGATTTCAGTGAGATCCCCCTCATTCTTCTGAACTCCAGGGAGTACAGGCCTGGAGCCATCAAACATCCCTTATACTCTTTCATTCCCGGAATCATCCTCATGAGCAGTGAATCTCCTCGGATGTTCTCCAATGCCAGTGCATCCTTCCTCAGGTTAGAAGCTCAGAACTGCTCACGATGCTCCAAGTGTAGGAACAGTAGATCGTGTAGAAGGTTGTTGTAAACACTGACAGTATGCAGAGCTGGGCAGAGAGTGGGGAGATGGTCTTCAATGCAGAACAGTGTGAAGTGATTCACTTTGGAAGGTCAAACTTGAAGGGAGAGCACAAGATTAATGGCAGAATTGTTAGCAGCATAGAGGGATGGAGTGATCTTGGGCTCAGATCCCTCAAAATTGTTCATTCAAAGATAAAAGTATAAAGTTCAAAGTACATTTATTATCAAAGTATACATTATATGACCTTGAGATTCATCTCCTTAAGGGCAGCTACAAAACAAGAAACACAATGGAACCCATAAAATAAAGTACCCAAAGTGCAGAAAGAGAAAACTGAGAACCGTACAAACAATACGAGTAAGCAAGTAGCATTTAGAAGGAGAGTGAGTCCTCAGACTCGAAAACCGAACAGCTGGAGCAGACCACAGCCTCAGCAGTGAAAAGCAGAGTAAATGAGCAGAACCAGCCTGTCATAAGAACATAAGAAATAGGAGCAGTAGTAGGCCAACTGGCTCTGCTCCTCCATTCAATAAGATTATGGCTACCTGCCTTTTCCTCTTAATCCTTAATTCCCTTACTATGCAAAAATCTATCCAACCTTGTCTTAAATATATT
Source organism: Hypanus sabinus (assembly GCF_030144855.1). Classification (NCBI taxonomy): domain Eukaryota; kingdom Metazoa; phylum Chordata; class Chondrichthyes; order Myliobatiformes; family Dasyatidae; genus Hypanus; species Hypanus sabinus. The sequence continues at coordinate 109,722,125 of NC_082711.1, read as the reverse complement.
TACTGAGGTAGCCTCCACTGCTTCATTGGTCAGTGAATTCCACAGATTCACCACTCTCTGGGAAAAGCAATCCTCCTCATCTCCATTCTAAATCTACTTCCCCAAATCTCGAGGCTATGTCCCTGAATTCTAGTCTCACCTACCACTGGAAACATCTCTCCTGCATCTATCTTATCTATCCCTTTCATAAGATTTATATGTTTCTATAAGATCTCCTCTCATTCTTCTGAATTCCAGTGAGTACAATCCCAGGTGACTCAATCTCTCCTCAGTCTAACCCCCTCATCTGTGGGATCAACCTGGTTAGCCTCCTCTGCATTGCCTCCAAATCCAGTATGTCCTTCCTCAAGTAAGGAGACCACAACTGCACAAGGTACTCCGGATGCGGCCTCGCCAGTACCTGTACAGTTGGAACATAACACCCCCGCTCTTAAATGCAATTCTTCTAGCAATGACGGCCAACATCCCATTTGCCTCCTTGATTGCCTGCTGCACCTGCAAACCAACCTTTGGTGATTCATGCACAAGAACTCCCAAGTCCTTCTGCACAGCAGCATGTTGCAATCTTTTATTATTTAACTAATACTCAGATCTTCCATTTTCCTTCCAAACTGGATGACCCCACATTTACCAATGTTGTACTCTACCTGCCAGAACTTGGCCCACTCACATAACTTATATCTATCTCTCTGCAGACTGTCTTTATCCTCTGCACAATTTGCTTTTCACTTAATATAGTGTTATCAGCAAACTTGACACTTGGTCCCCTCTTCCAGATCGTTAATGTATATCATAAGCAGTTGCACAGACCCCTGTGACACACCACTCACCACTGATTGTCAACCAGAGTAACACCCATGTATCCCAACTCTCTGCTTTCTATTGGTTAACCAATCCTCTATCCATGCTAATACATCCTCCCCAACTCTATGCCTTTTTATCTTAGTAAGTCTTTTATGTGGCACCTTATCGGAAGCTTTCTGGAAATCCAAGTGAATGATGTCCATCTGTCCCCCTCTATCCACTGTGCTCATTATATCCTCAAAGAACTCCAGTAAGTTTGTCAAACAGGACCTGTCTTTGCTCAATCCATGCTGTGTCTGCCAGATGGATCCATTTCTTTCCAGATGCCTCGCTATTTAATCTTTAATGATAGCTTCAAGCATTTTCCCAACTACAGATGTTAAACTAACTGGCCTATAGTTGCCTGCCTTTTGCCTATGTGCTTTTTGGAACAGTGGTGTGATATTCGCCATCTTCCAATCGCCAGGACCTGCCCAGAGTCCAGAGAATTTGGTAAATTATCACCAAAGCCTCAACGATAACCTCTGCCATTTCTTTCAATACCCTGAGATGCATTCCATCAGGACCAGGGGACTTGTCTAACTTGTCCCACAAGTTTGTTCAGCACTACCTCTTCAGTAATAGCTATTGTATCGAGGTCCTCAACTCCCATCACATCCATACCATCTCTTTTTGGCATGTTAGATGTGTCCTCCACTGTGAAGACTGACAAAGCTTCGGCCATTTCCTCATTATCCAATATCAATTCCCCCTTCTTGTCCTCCAAGTTCTCTATGCTCACTTTGGCCACCCTTTACCACTATATATAATTTAAAAACTTTTACATTCTGTTTTTATATTTTGTGCTAGTTTATTTTCACAATCTGTCATTTCTTTCTTTATTGCTTGCTTAGTGGTTCTTTGTCGCTTTTTACAGTTTTCCCAATCTTCCAGTTCCGCACTACTCTTGGTGACTTTGTACAACAAGCTTTCATATGATACCTTCCTTTATTTCCTTCGTTATCCAAGGCTGGCACTCCCCACCCTTACTGTCCTTGCTTTTAATTGGAATATACTTTTTGATGAGCACCGTGAAAAATCTCTTTGAAAGTCTTCAATAAAAACACAAAATGCTGGCAGAACTCAGCAGGCCAGACAGCATCTATGGGAGGAGATAGTGACGACGTTTCGGGCCGAAACCCTTCATCAGGAGGGAAGTAACATGGGATAGTCAAGGGGGGATAAGAAGTGGGGGGAGGGATAAAGTAGAGAGCTAGGAAGTGATAGGTTGGAGGGAAATGGGCTAGGGGGAAGGTGGAGAATTATGGGAAATAAAAGAGAAAGAAAGGTAGGGCTGGGGGTGGAGATTATAGTGAGGGGGGAGAAAAGAGAGAAAGAGAACCAACTGAAATAATAGATAGTGATGGGGTGAAGGGTGGGGCAGGCCTCCTCTACCATCAAGATGAGGCCACACGCAGGTCGATGGAGCAATACCTTAACTCCTGCCTAGGTAGCCTCCTACCTGCTGGCATGAACATCCAACTCACAGACCTCTGTTGATACTCCTGCCCCCCCCCCCTTACCCCCATCCCTATCTATTATTTCAGTCTGGTTCTCTTTCTCTCTCTTTTTTCCCCACATCTCTCTTCTCTTCCCCCTCTTGAATGGCTCCCTCAACTACTGTGCCACAGTTAGGTTGCTCATCCTTCCTACAGACCCCACTCTCACTTACACAGGGAGCAAGAATCTCAGACCTGTTGGACAAGCTCAAGGGCTGAGGTTCCTCCAGCACTGTCTCTTGGATTCCACTACCCATCTCACTCACCCCTTGTCCCTGACTCTAGACTGAATTTTTGGCAGCTGATCGAATGGGTGTGACTGCCTCCTGAAACAGAGAATCCAGGTAACTCTCCTGCTTCCAGATGTGCCGCAGTGTTTGAAGCTCAGATTCCTGATCATCAGCTTTGAGCCTGAGATCCTCGAGCAGCCAACACTTGCTGCAGATGTGATCACCAGGAGCTGCAACGGGGTCCATCAGCTCCCGCATCATGCAGCTACAGCACATCACTTGATCCTGCATCATCTTTACTTTATTTAATTTGTTGTAGTTTGGTGACTTTTTATTCAATTACTACAAAAGTTTTACCCGCTACTCAAATGTACCTCCCCCCTGAAGTCTCTTGAGTCAGAGTCAATAAACTCCATTCTGTCCGCCAGTAGACTACATCACAAAGCGACTCTTCATCCCGCCTTCTTAGGCCTACAACAACTTTTCCACTATTCTAATTATCGGCTCACTTTTTTCTTAGAAAAACATGCAAAGTGCCTCTAATACTGCTAGCATAGTGAACTGCTTATGCAAAGGCAAAAAACCAGCCCCCCCAAAACAAGGGACAGGCCAGAAAAAAAATTCCTTTGCAGTCCCTGTAAGGTGACCAAACACAAGTAATACAAGCTTCCGCATCCAAAATTGAAAATAGAACAAAAGAATGCTGCAGGCCAAACCAACCAAACACCTTTCTCACGCACACTCTCTCAAACAGGCCCGTGCCTCTAGGCCAGACACCCAGCCTTTCAAATCCTTCTGGATCATCCAGACATCAAGTGGTTCCTCGCTCTAAAACCTGGGCCCAGTCACAGGATATTCAACTGAACTTTATTGACAACCACCTTGAACAGAATGTGAATTCATCTGGTGTGAGAGTGAGACAGGGTTGAGGGGAGTTAGAGGTCAGATTAGGAAAAAGGGACAGGGATGTGAGGGAGTTAAAGGTTAGAATAGGATTTATAGACATGGATGTGGGGAGTTAGGGGTCAGATTTGGGTGTAGGGACAGGGTTTTGGGGCGATAGAGGTCAGATTAGGTTTTAGACATAGAGTTGTGGGGGAATTAGAGATCAGGTTAGGGTTTAGGACAGGGATGTGGGGAATTAGAGGTCAGATTAGGGTTTGGAATAGGGATGTGGGAGGTCAGATTAGGATTTGGTATAGGGATGTGGGGAGTTAAAGGTCAGATTAGCGTTTGGGTTAGGGATGTGGGAAGTTAGAGGTCAGATTAGGGTTTGGGTTAGGGATGTGGGGAATTAGTCAGATTAGGGTTTGGGTTAGGGATGTGGGAGGTCAGATTAGGGTTTGAGATAAGGATGTGGGAGGTCAGATTAGGGTTTGGATTAGGGATGCAGGGAGTTAAAGGTCAGATTAGGGTTTGAGATAGGGATGTGGGAGGTCAGATTAGGGTTTGGGTTAGGGATGTGGGGAGTTAGAGGTCAGATTAGGGTTTGGGTTAGGGATGTGGGAGGTCAGATTAGGGTTTGGGATAGGGATGTGGGGAATTAGTCAGATTAGGGTTTGGGTTAGGGATGTGGGAGGTCAGATTAGGGTTTGAGATAAGGATGTGGGAGGTCAGATTAGGGTTTGGGTTAGGGATGTAGGGAGTTAAAGGTCAGATTAGGGTTTGGGATAGGGATGTGGGAGGTCAGATTAGGGTTTGGGATAGGGATGTGGGAGGTCAGATTAGGGTTTGAGATAGGGATGTGGGAGGTCAGATTAGGGTTTGGGTTAGGGATGTGGGGAGTTAGAGGTCAGATTAGGGTTTGGGATAGGGATGTGAGGGAGTTAGAGGTCAGATTAGGGTTTGGGATAGGGATGTGGGAGGTCAGATTAGGGTTTGGGATAGGGATGTGGGAGGTCAGATTAGGGTTTGAGATAGGGATGTGGGAGGTCAGATTAGGGTTTGGGTTAGGGATGTGGGGAGTTAGAGGTCAGATTAGGGTTTGGGATAGGGATGTGAGGGAGTTAGAGGTCAGATTAGGGTTTGGGATAGGGATGTCGGAGGTCAGATTAGTGTTTGAGATAGGGATGTGGGAGGTCAGATTAGGGTTTGAGATAGGGATGTGGGAGGTCAGATTAGGGTTTGGGTTAGGGATGTGGGGAGTTAGAGGTCAGATTAGGGTTTGGGATAGGGATGTGAGGGAGTTAGAGGTCAGATTAGGGTTTGGGATAGGGATGTCGGAGGTCAGATTAGTGTTTGAGATAGGGATGTGGGAGGTCAGATTAGGGTTTGGGTTAGGGATGTGGGGAGTTAGAGGTCAGATTAGGGTTTGGGTTAGGGATGTGGGAGGTCATATTAGGGTTTGGGATAGTGATGTGGGGGAGTTAGAGGTCAGATTAGGGCTCGGGGACAGTGTTTGGCAGAGGGATTGAGAACCGGAGTGATAGGGCTGAGGAAGGTGAAAACAGAAATAAATCAAAGGTAGCCTGCAACAGAGATGATAAAAAGAAGAGGCAGGAGGTGTGGCATAATCGCAACCAGTGGGATGAGTTACAGGGCAATAGAGGCATGGTGCAGCTAAAACAGAAAGCAACAAATACTGGACTGAAAGTGTTATATTTGAATGCACACAGCATAAGAAATAAAATGGACAATCTTGAAAGACTGGCATGTATGACATTGTGGCCATCTCTGAAACTTGGCTAAAGGATGGCTGCCATTGGGAGATGAACATCCAAAGATATACGGTGCATTGGAAAGATAGGTTAGTAAGCTGAGAGGTCCTTATAGCTTTCTACAGGGGCACAATTGAGAGCATCCTGACCGGCTGCATCACTGCCTGGTGTGGGAACTGTACTTCCCTTAATTGCAGGACGCTGCAGAGAGTGGTGTGGACAGCCCAGCGCATTTGTCATTGTAAACTTCCCATGATTTAGGAGATTTACAAAGTCAGGTGTTTAAAAAGGATCATTGTGGACCCAAGTCATCCCAACCACAATCTACTCCAGCTGCTACCATCCAGGAAGCAGTACCGCAGCATAAAAACCAGGACCAACAGGCTCCAGGACAGCTTCTTCCACCAGGCCATCAGACTGATGAACTCACGCTGATTTGAGTGAGTGAACTCACTCTATATTACATTGACTGTTCTATTTATTATAAAGTATTATAAATTACTATGACTGCATGTTGCACATTTAGATGGAGATGTAATGTAAAGGTATTTACTCCTCATGTATGTGAAGGATGTATGAAATAATGTCAATTCAATTAATCAATTAATATTAAATCATTAGAAAGGGATGACATAGGATCAGCAGGTGTAGAGTCTCTATGGGTTGAGTTAAGAAATGGCAAGGGTAAAAGGACCCTAATGGCAGTTGTATGCAGGCGGGATGTGGCGTGTCAGAAGGGCAATGTCATGATAATCCTTGGGGATTTCAACATGAAAGTGGATTGGGGAAACCAGGCCAGTACTGGACCTCAAGAGAGAGCATTTGTAGAATGTCTAAGGGATGGCTTTACAGAACAGCTTGTTGTTGAGCCTCCAGGGGATCGGCTGTGCTGGATTGGGTGTTGTGCAATGATCCGGAGGTGATAAGAGAGGTTAAGGAACCCTTAGGGAACAGTGATCACAATATGATCGAGTTCACTTTGAAATTTGAGAAGGAGAAACTAAATTCCAATGTGTCGGTATTCCAATGGAATAAAGGAAATTACAATGGCATGAGAGGGGAACTGGTCAAGGGACACTGGCAGGAAGGACAGCAGAGCAGCAATGGGTGGAATTTCTGTGAAAAATGAGGGAAGTGCAAGTCCAAATAAGAAGAAATTTTTGAATGGAAGGACACTATAGTGACTGACAAGTGAAGTCAGAGCCAAAACAAAATCCAAAAGAGAGGGTATACAAGGAAGCTAGAACTAGTGGGGAGAGAGAGGATTGGGAAGCTTTTAAAACTTGCAGAAGGAAATTAAAAAAGGTCATTAGGAAGGAAAAGACGAATTATGAAAGGAAGCTGGCAACTAATATTAAAGAAGATACTAAAAGCTTTTTTAATTATATAAAGGGTAAAAGAGAGTTGAGGGTAGACATAGGACCAATAGAAAATGATGCTGGAGTTATTGTAATGAGAGACACAATGTTGGCAGAGGAACTGAATGCGTATTTTGCATCATTCTTCACAGTGGAAGACATCTGCAGTACACTGGACAGTCAAGAGAGTCAGGGAAGTGAAGTGCAGTGAAAATTACGACTGAGAAGGTGCTCAGGAAGCTTAATGGTCTGAGGGCAGATAAATCTCCTGGACTTGATGGAATGCACCCTCGGCTTCTGAAGGAAGTAGCTGGAGAGACTGCAGAGACATTAACAATGATCTTTCAAGAATCTGGCATTGTACTGAATAACTGGAAAACTGCAAATGTTACTCTGCTATTTAAGAAGGGTGGGAGACAGCAGAAAGGAAACTATAGACCTGTTAGCCTGACATCAGTGGTTGGGAAATTGTTGTAATCGATTGTTAGGGATGAGATTACGGAGTACCTGGAGGCACATGACAAGATAGGCCAAAGCCAGCTTGGTTTCCTGAAAGGAAAATCCTGCTGACAAACCTACTGCAATTCTTTGAGGAAATTGCAAACAGGGTAGAGAAAGGAGATGTAGTAGATGTGGTGTACTTGGATTTTCAGGCCTTTGACAAGGTGCTGCACGTGAGGCTGCTTAGCAAGATAAGAGCCCATGGAATTACAGGGGAGTTACTAGCATGGGTGGAGCACTGGCTGATCGGCAGAAAACAGAGAGTGGGAATAAAGGGATCCTATTCTGGCTGGCTGCCAGTTACCAGTGGAGTTCCACAGGGGTCAGTGTTGGGACTGCTGCTTTTTACAATGTATGTCAGTGATTTGGACAATGGGATTAATGGATTTGAGGCTAAATTTGCCGATGATGCAAAGATAGGTGGAGGAGCCGGTAGTGTTGAGGAAACAGAGAGCCTGCAGAGAGACTTAGATATTTTAGGAGAATGGGCAAAGAAATGGCAAATGAAATACAATATTGGGAAGTGTATAGTCATGCACTTAGGGGTGTTAGAGGTCGGGGTTACACTGCGTGCTCCATGCTCGCATACCATGTGATGCGGACATGTGACAAAGGACATCTATGGATGTCAGTCTGGCCAAGGTTGATGAGTCCTGTGATCAAACGTCCATGTGAGCAGGAGGCACGGGGGCTGGTGAGTTGGTGAGCCCGGAGTTCCAGCTGATGTTCAGGGTCCTGTCCTGGGCTAGCCGGTGGTCAATGCTGATGATCAAAGCCCAAAGGTCGATTGGAATTCCAGAATTTGAAGTTTGATGGCCAAAACCCAGAGACCGTAGGTTGTATGCCCAGTGACCTGGGATTGGAGAATTAACCTTGTGTGTAGGTTAGTGGAAGGCAGCAAAGGGTCTTGTTTTGCCATTGTCGCTTTGTTCCTTGTGTTCTGTGTTGCTGTATTGAGCATCGTGGGCATGCTGTGTTAATGCCGGAACCCCTGGCGACATTGTGGGCTGCTCCCAGCACCTACTTGGTTTTTAATGCAAACAGTGCCTTTCACAATGTACAGGCAATCACTAAATCTGAATCTGAGATGATCTAATTGGAACGGGGTGTCCGTGGAGCAAGGACTGGGAACACAGGCATCACAGTTGAGGAACAGTGGAACTTTCAAATGGATCTTTCCTGGGGCTGAACAAAAGTAGAGCACAAGTTAGAATTTAGAGAGTAATGGAACACAGTGAACTTAGAGATTTACATTGAAATATGCAGATCATTAATGTTGCTGTTCAGCACTGAGTGTGCTAGCACAGTATATTCTACCATTACAGATCTTTGGCACACTAATTTCAACAGACAGGGTTCGCATACTGGAAGTGCTGTTCATGTTGAGAGTTTTGCCTTCCCTGCCAGAGGCAAACCAGAACAATCCTGAAAACGCCCATGACCGCATTAGGTGTAGGAGGAGAATCTGGCCATTTGGCCCATCAAATCTGTTCCACCATTCAATAATGGCGGACTTATTATCCTTCTCAACCCCACTCTCCTGCCTTCTCCTCGTGACCTTGACATCCTGAATAATCAAGAACCTACCAACCTCTGCTTTAAATATATGCACTAACTTGGCCTCCACAGCATCTGTGATAATGAATTCCACAGATTAATCATGCTCTGGCTAAAGAAACTCCTCCTCATCTTTGTTCTAAAGGGATGCCCCTCTGTTCTGAGGCTGTGCTGTCTGCTTCTAAACTGTCCCATTATAGGAAACATCCTCTCCACTGTATCTAGGCCTTCCAATATTCAATAGTATTCACTGAGATTCTGCCAAACTCTAGTGAGTACAGGCCTAAAGCCATTAGATACTCCTCATATATTACTCTTCCATTCCCCAGATCTTTGTCATGAATCTCTTCTGGATCCTCCAATACCAGCATATTCTTTCTTAGATAAGGGGCCCCAAACTGTTCACAGTACTCCAAGTGTGGTCTGTCACTCCTCAGCATCACAGATTCCAGTCTGTTTGAAATGAATGATAACCTTCTATTTGCCTGGACTTGCAGCAGTCCACATTACCAATGTCCAACAGGGTCATGAGAAGTGAATAAGACAATTCCTCACTGTCATTTGCAAATCAACTTTGCGCCGTGACACTGGCACTTCCCTGCAGCAGACAGCAGCATAAGCCGCACAAAATCCAGTTTCTTTGCCAATGAGCATGGAGTAGACCTGCAGTACTTTAAGATCTCTATGTTCAACAGGGTTGTACGATCATAACAAATACATTTCAAAAAAGACAATTCTGCCTTTGGTTGGCCCCATAAAAGTCACCTTATGATTTTGTGCACCTTAACAAGATTGCCCCCCCCCCCCCCGCTCCAATGAAAAATCACTAAAAGAGCATAGACCACTTTCAGCATGCTGGAGACTCCCTTGTGTAACAGTGGGATTACAGAGTACTGGATCAAAGTGCTGCATTGACTAACAAACAGGACTTTGCTGGTGATGGCTCCAGTAAATGGAAGCTATTACTCTCATGCAAGGACAAGAGTTTAATGCAGACAAGTGTGAGGTGTTGCACTTTGGGAGGACAAGCCAGAATAGGCAGTGAACGGTAAGGCCCTGAGGTGTGTGAAAGGACAGAGAGATCTGGGAATCAGATCCATAATCCCTTTAACATCGCGTCACAGGTAGATAGGGTCTTAAAGAAAGCTTTTGGCACATTGTCTTCATAACTTAAAGTATTGCACACAGGAATTGGGATGTTATGTTGAAGTTGGATAAGAAGTTGATGAGGTCCAATCTGGAGTATTGTGTGCAGTTCTGGTCACCTACCTACAGGAAAGGGCACAGAGAAATTTACAAGGACATTGCCAGGACTCGGGTTCCTGAGTTTTAGGGAAAGGTTGAATAGGCTGGAACTTTATTGTGTAGAGTGCAGGGCAGGACATTGAGGAGAGATTTGTTAGAGGTATACAGTATTATGGGGGGTAGTGATGTGATAAATGCTTTTGCCATGGAGGTTGGGTGAGACTACAACCACAGATCATGTTTAAGGGTGAAAGGTGAAATGTTTAAGGAGAACTTCTTCACGCAGAGGGTGGAGAGAGTGTGGAATGAGCTGCAAGCACAAGTGGTGGGTGATTTCAAAAGGTACATGAATGGGAGGGGAATGCAGGGCTGTGGTCCAGGTGCACATTGATGGGACGAGGCAGAGTAACTCTTTGACATGGAGTAGATGGACTGAAAGGCCTACTTTCTGTGCGGTAGCACCCTGTCTACAGCTCTATGGGAAAGGTTCTGAGAACCTGGAACATGCTGCCCTCTTCCAGGTGAACACTTTGGGGGTGGAATTCCTTGTGTTTCCAAAAAGTGGGGAGAAGCCAGATTTAATCATGCTGTTGTGGGTCAAAAAGCTGAGCAAAATCGCTCCTCCTGTAATTACGTTAGACCGTCAGTGTTCCAGCCCGCAGTCTAAGAGTTCTGCTCAAAAATTCCTGGAATAGCGGTGAGCCCAAACACTTATCAAATTAAGCCCAGATATTTTAGCCACAGCAAGAAATAATAATTTTCTTTTTTTTCCTTTTTTTTTGATGGTTTATTGCAATTTTGAGGCACAACTTTCTCTGTTTCTGATTTCCTTGCGGATACTGCTGTCAATGCAAATCAAACCGCAGTTTCAGAATCAGGTTTTGTATCACTGGTTTATGCCGTGAAACTGGTTGTTTTGTGACAGCAGTACAATGTACTACATAATAAATGACTATAAATTACAATTAGAATACTATCTATATGGCAGTTAGCACAATGCTACTACAGTCTGGGGCATTGGAACTCAGTGTTCAATACATCTGGTGGCATCTGTAAGGAGTCTGTGCATTTCCTGTGGAATGCATGGGTTTCTCCCACAGTCCAAAGATGTACTGGTTAGTAGGTTAATTAATCATTGTAGATTGTCCCATGATTAGGCTAGTGTTAAATTGCGAATTGCTGGTCTTGCTATGCTTAAAGGGCTACTCAGCTCAATAAATAAAACCAAATTAAATTAAAGAAGTGGTGCAAAAAAAGAGCAAAAAAAGAAATAAAATAATTAGTGAGGTACTGTACATGGGTTCATTGTCCAAAAAAAAATGCGGGAGGAAGCTGGAGCACCATGCAGTCACAGTGAGAACGTACAAACTCCTTACAGACATTGGCGCTGTAAAGCGTTATGCTTTCGCAATTATGCCCACTCAGACAAAAGCATCACTTCATTTAAAACATAAGGCATAGCAGCAGAATTAGGTCATTCAGCCCATTGAGTCCGCTTTGCCATTCCATCATGTCTGATTTATTATCCCTTTCAACCTCATTCTCCTACTTTCTCACTGCAGTCGTTGATGCCCTGATTAATCAAGAACCTACTAACCTCATGTTTAAAAACATCCAATGACATGGCCTCCACAGTCATATGTGGCAATGAATTCCACAGATTCACCACCCTCTGGCTAAAGACATTTCCTACTGTGGGTGAAATTAATGGGTTCCTATAGCGAGTGCAGATGAAGGGTCTTGGCCTGAAATGTTGACTATTTACTCCTTTCCATAGATGCTGCCTGGCTTTTGCTGAGTTCCTCCAGCATATTGTGTATGTTACTTTGATTTCCAGTGTCTACAGATTTTCTTTTGTTAGACAGAAATTTCCTCCTCATCTCTGTTCTAAATGGGCATCCCCCTATTCTGAACCTGTGCCCTCTGGTCCCAGATTCACCCACCATAGGAAACATCCTCTCCACATCCACCCTACGCAGGCCTTTCAATGGTCAATAGATTTCAATGAGATTTCCCGTCATTCTACTAAACTCTAGTGAGTACAGTCCCAAAGCCATCAAACACGTTTCATACATTAATCCTTTCTTTCCCTGGAGTCACTCTTGTGAATGTCCTCTGGACCTTCTCTGATACCTGCAGATCTTTTCTCATTTGGAGAAATGTTCATTTTATACAGTTGTGTCTTCAATGTGAAATGGAGCTTCAGAATAGCTCAGGGTGGAGGGCTTTGGGGCGGTTATGATTCTTAGAAGTAATGAAGAGCAAGCATTAAGCACAGCACACAACCAAGGCAGATGGTTGATGTTACAATGAGGAACAGTTGTGCTTTTGGAAGCGATATTGGTGTGCAAGTCCTGGCCAAGAACATTTCTTCCACCAGCTTCACATCTGTAGGCACTTGACTGGATTAAGAACAGACAAAAACAGGCAAAGCCCTGTGCTGAAAGGGGGATAAACAGTGGTCGCTGTAAGTAGCCTTCCCCTATTGAAAGTGCTGACCATGCAGTTGTGTGTTGGAGAATGCAACGGGGAAGTTACAGCAGCAACGGGCATCTCTGTGGCAAACTGCCAGGAAAGCTAACCTCTCTGGACTGTAATCCCATGCTGTCAAAGTCAAAGTAAATTTATTATTAGAGTACATATGCACTCAGTGGCCACTTTATTAGGTACACCTATATGCCTGGTCATTAATTCAATAATCTAATCAGCCAATCATGTGGCAGCAACTCAGTGCTTAAAATTGTGCAGATGTGATTTGCTGTGATATCTCCTCCATGATCTCCATCAACACAGGTGCACAGCAAGCTATGTGCTTAGCCCCCTGCTCCACTCGCTTCACACTTCTGACTGTGAGGCTGAACGTGTCCTATTTAAGTTTGCTGTCGTTGGCTGAATCAAAGGTTGTGCGGAATCAGGGAGGTTGAAAACCTGGCTAAGTGGTGCCATGACAATGACGTCTCCATTATCAATGGGACCTCCACCACCCAGGACGTGCTCTCTTCTCATCAGGAAGAAAGTACAGCAACCTCAGGACTCACACCACCAAGTTCAGGAACGGATATTACCCCTCAACCATCAGGGTCTCGGGAGGCCTCAGGAGAAAGAAAGGGGGGGGGAGCACCAGAGGGAGATGGCGAACAGGCAAACAACTAAATATGTCAGGGATGGGGTAAGAAGGGGAGGAGGGGCATTAACGTAAGTTAGAGAAGTCAATGTTCATGCCATTAGGTTGGAGGCTACCCAGCCGGTATATAAGGTGTTGTTCCTCCAACCTGAGTTTGGATTCATTTTGACAATAGAGGAGGCCATGGAAAGACATATCAGAATGGGAATGGGACGTGGAATTAAAATGTGTGGCCACTGGGAGATCCTGCTGTTAATTCCACGTCCCTGAGGCCTCCTGTCCCATGATCCTCTCCTTTCTCCAGCTCTGTATCACTTTTGCCAATCACCTTTCCAGCTCTTAGCTTCATCCCACCCCCTCTGGTCTTCTCCTATCATTTCACATTTCCCCCTCCCCCCACTACTTTCAAATCTCTTACTATTTCCTTTCAGTTAGTCCTGACGAAGGGTCTCGGCCCAAAACGTCGACAGCGCTTCTTCCTATAGATGCTGCCTAGCCTGCTGTGTTCTACCAGCATTTTGTGTGTGTTGTTGTTTGAATTTCTAGCATCTGCAGATTTCCTCATGTTTGCTTATTAACTGAATGATGGCCAATTAGGAAAAGGGGAGGTGCAACGAGACCTGGGTGTCATTGTACACCAGTCATTGAAAGTGGGCATGTAGGTACAGCAGGCGGTGAAAAATGCAAATGGTATGTTGGCATTCATAGCAAAAGGATTTGAATACAGGAGCTGGGAGGTTCTACTGCAGTTGTACAAGGCCTTGGTGAGACCGCACCTAGAATATTGTGTGCAGTTTTGGTCCCCTAATCTGAGGAAAGACATTCTTGCCATGGAGGGAGTACAGAGAAGGTTCACCCGATTGATTTTTGGGATGGCAGGACTTTCATATGAAGAAAGACTGGATCGACTAGGCTTATACTCACTGGAATTTACAAACCCCATTTCCAGAAAAGTTGGGATATTTTCCAAAATGCAATTAGAACAAAAATCTGTGATATGTTAATTCATGTGAACCTTTATTTAACTGACAAAAGTACAAAGAAAAGATTTTCAATAGTTTTACTGACCAACTTAATTGTATTTTGTAAATATACACAAATTTAGAATTTGATGGCTGCAACACACTCAACAATAATTGGGACAGAGTTAAAATAAGATTGAAAAGTGCACAGAATATTCAAGTAACACCGGTTACATTAAGCAGGCTAATTGGTAGCAGGTGAGGTATCATGACTGGGTATAAAAGTAGCGTTCATCAAAGGCTCAGTCTTTGCAAGCAAAGATGGGTCGTGGCTCACCCCTTGGTGCCAAAATTCGTGAGAGAATTGTTAGTCAGTTCAAAAGGAACATCTCCCAGTGCAAGATCGCAGAGAATTTAGGTCTTTCAACATCAACAGTACATAATATTGTGAAAAGATTCAGAGAATTCAGATACATCTCAGTGCATAAAGGGCAAGGTCGGAAACCACTGTTGAATGTGCGTGATCTTCGAGCCCTCAGGCGGCACTGCCTAAGAAACCGTCATGCTACTGTGACAATTATAGCCACCTGAGCTCGGGAGTACTTCGAAAAACCATTGTTACTTAACACGGTCCACCGCTGCATCCAGAAATGCAACTTGAAACTGTATTACGCAAGGAGGAAGCCATACATCAACTCTATGCGGGTTCTCTGGGCCCGAGCTCATCTAAAGACCAAAAGACTGTGGAACCGTGTGCTGTGGTCAGATGAGTCCACATTTCAGCTAGTTTTTGAAAAAATACAGGTGTCGAGTTCTCTGTGCCAAAGATGAAAACAACCATCCTGATCGTTATCAGCGAAAGGTGAAAAAGCCAGCATCTGTGATGGTATGCGGGTGCATCAGCGCCCACGGCATGGGTGAGTTGCATGTATATGAAGGTACCATTGACTCTGAGGCATATATTAGGATTTTAGAGAGACATATGTTGCCATCAAGGCGACGTCTCTTCCCAGGACGTCCTTGCTTATTTCAGCAGGACAATGCCAGACCACATTCTGCACGGGCTTCAACAGCGTGGCTTTGTAGACACAGAGTGCGTGTGCTTGACTGGCCTGCTGCCAGTCCAGATCTATCTCCTATTGAAAATGTATGGCGCATCCTGAAGAGGAGAATCAGACAACAGAGACAATGGACTGTTGAGCTGCTGAAGTCTTATATCAAGCAAGAATGGACAAAATTTCCAATTGCAAATATACCACAATTAGTATCCTCAGTTCCAAAACGATTAAAAAGTGTTATTAAAAGGGAAGGTGATGTAATACAATGGTAAACATGCCTCTGTCCCAACCTTTGTTGAGTGTGTTGCAGCCATCAAATTCTAAATCTGTGTATATTTACAAAATACAATTAAGTTGGTCAGTAAAACTATTGAAAATATTTTCTTAGTACTTTTGTCAGTTAAATAAAGGTTCATGTGAATTAACATATCACAGATTGTTGTTTTTATTGTATTTTGGAAAATATCCCAACTTTTCTGGAAATGGGGTTTGTAGAAGATTGAGGGGGGATCTTATTGAAATGTATAAAATTCTAAAGGGATTGGACAGGCTAGATGCAGGAAGATTGTTTCCGATGTTGGGGAAGTCCAGAATGAGGGGTCACACTTTAAGGATAAAGGGGAAGCCTTTTAGGACCGAGATGAGGAAAAACTTCTTCACACAGAGAGTGGTGAATCTATGGAATTCTCTGCCACAGGAAACAGTTGGGGCCGGTTCATTGGCTATATTTAAGAGGAAGTTAGATATGGCCCTTGTGGCTAAAGGGATCGGGGGGTATGGAGAGAAAGCAGGTACAGGGTTCTGAGTTGGATGATCAGCCATGATCATACTGAATGGCAGTGCAGGCTCAAAGGGCCAAATGGCCTACTCCTGCACCTATTTTCTATGTCTATGTCTATGTCTATGATCCTTGACATCCTTACTGGAAGACCGCAGACTGTGTGGATCAGAAATAACATCTTCTCCTCTCTGACAATCAACTGGAGATAGATCAGTTGGTTGTGTGGTGCCACAGCAACAACCTTACACTCAACGTCAGCAAGACCAAGGAATTGTGGACTTAAGGAAGGGGAAATCGAGGGAATATATACCAGTCCTCACTGAGGGATCAGCAGGGTGAGCAGTTTCAAGTCTCTGCATTCACCACCTCTGAAGATCTATCCTGAGCCTAAGATGCTGATGCCATTTCAAAGAAGGCATGACAGTGGCTATATTTCATTAGGAGCTTGAGGAGACTTGGTATGTCACCGACGATTCTCACAAGTTTCTACAGATGGACCATGGAGAGCATTCTAACTGGTTGCATCACCATCTGGTGTGGAAGGGCCACTGCGCAGGACTGGAAAAAGCTGCAGAAAGTTGTAAACTCAGCCAGCTCCATCATGGACACTAGCCTTCAAAAGGCGATGCCTCAAAAAGCCTTCACCATTAAGGACCCCCCCTCACCCAGGACATGCCTTCTTGTCATTGCTACCATCAGGTACAGGGTCCTGAAAACACACACTCAGTTTTTCTGGAACAGCTTTTTCTCCTCTGCCATCACATTTCTGAATGGACACTCAGCCCAGGAATATGGCTAGGGAACATCACCTCACTTTTTAAAATCTTTTTTGCACTACTTATTTAATTTAAATGTTTATATTTATTTGGCATTGTCATTTGTAGTTGTTTTTTTAAAAACTATTATGAATTGCTCTGTACTGCCTTGACAAAAAAAGTATTTTCATGATATATGCCCGTGATGATTCTAATTCTGAACTCCTGCATGAGGACCACAACCTTGTTGTGGTTTGGAGGCTTGTGTGCTTTAACGACCTGGAGACCCATGTTGGCTGGAGTCAGGGCTTTATGATTTGGCTCTTGGTAGGGTCACCCATGCCAAGCAGGTCAAAGGGCAGTGGTCCATGAGTCCTCCAGGTTTGGGGGTTTGGCTCAGGGCTAACAAACCTGACTGGTCAAACAAAATTGTAACGGACGCAACAATGACGAATCCTTCTACACTTGAACGCGACGTATTCCTGAGTCTCCACCTGGGACTGTATGACTGACAGCAGTGAAAGCTGAGTGGAAGCTGCTGACTCGATGAAGGAAGCCCAGCGATGGACTGTATGACTGACAGCAGTGAAAGCTGAGTGGAAGCTGCTGACTCGATGAAGGAAGCCCAGCGATGGAGGAGCTTCTCTGCTGCCCGAAACATCGGCAGCATAACAGGCAGTCCCTGTCCATGATTCTGAAGTGAAAGACAACAAAGTAGCTGAGTTTTATGACAATGGAGGTGCAGAGGGATCTTTGGATCCACATTCTTAGATCCCTCAAAGTTGATAGGATGAATAAGAAGGCTTGTGGTGTGTTGGCCTTCAATATATACCTGCTCTATCTACTAAAGTGGCTTTCTGCTGCTGTAGCTCGTCCACTTAAAGCTAGACATGTTGTGCATTCGGAGGTACTCTTTTGCACATCATGGTTGTCTGAGTTACTGTTGCCTTAAAGTCTGGCTATTCTCTGACTTCACTTATTAACCAGGCGTATTCACCCACAGAACTATTGCTCTCTGGATATTTTTTTTATTTTTTGAACCACTCTCTGTAAACTCCAGAGACTGTTGCATGTGAAAACCCCAGGAGGCCAGCAGTTTCTGAGATACCCAATCCACCCGTTCAGGCACCAACAATCATTCCACTGTGAAAGTCACTGAGGTCCCATTTCTTCCCCATTCTGGTGTTGGTCTGAACCTCCTGACCGTGTCTGCATGCTTTCCTGCATTGCTTGGCTGCCAAGCGATTGGTTGATTAGATATCTGTATTGATGCACCAGTGGACAAGTGTGCCTATTAAAGAGGCTGCTCTGTGTAGGTCAAGTGAACAGGCAGAGACCTTGTCCCTCTGTGGAAATGGTGCATAATCTTAAGGTTGTTTGAGGAGACTATTATGGAGGTGTACAAAATGGCCACTGTGTAAATACTGAAAGCAGCAATGTAGCTGAACACTATTAATGCATAAAAATTGTGTTTTGCATGTCACGAGAGGAAAGCATCAAGGGATTGACCTGGCAGCCCTCGATTCCTCTACAGCCAGATGTTCAATCTAGTGCAAATTATTGTAATCCAGTGAAGGATATTTTTAGGCTATAATTGAGAAGTCTTGTGATTATAATTTCCCTGTTGTTGGGATATCTTACTGGAATTTGTTGCTGGTTTTGTATTGTTTGGCTGTCGTGGTGTGCCTGATGGACCTCCCGTGGAAAGTAAAGGAACTGTATCTCATGTCATTAATCTCCTGTTCTGCACCTCGACGTTTCTCTGAGTCGGTGGACCCTGACGTTCTGTGAAACAGAACACAGAGCCACACACAAAACGCTGGAGGAACTCAGCAGGTCAGGCAGCAACTCTGGAGGGGAATAAGCAGTCGCTGTTTTGGGCTGAGACCATTCATCAGGACTGGAAGGGAAGGGGGCAGAAGCCTGAACAAGAAGGTGGTGGGAGGGGAAGGGGTACAAGCCAGTAGGTGATAGGTGAGACCAGGTGAGGAAGAAGGCAGGTGGGTGAGGGAGAGGGGGTGAAGTGAGAAGCTGGGAGGTGATTGGTTGGAAAAATGGAGGGGTGAAGACAAAGGAATCTGATACGAGAGGATAGTGGACCATGGGAGAAAGGGAAGGAGGAAGGGCACCAGAGGGAAGTGATGGGCAGGCGAGGGGAAGAGAATGGGGAATGGAGAAAGAGAGAAGGGGGAGGAGGGTGAAATTAGAGAAATAGTTGTTCATGCAGTCAGGTTGGAGGCTACTCAGATGGAATGTGAGGTGTTGTTCCTCCAGCCTGAGAGTGGCCTCATCATGGCAGTAAAGCAGGCATGCACTGACGTGTCAGAATGCGGATAGGGAGTAGAATTAAAATGCTGGGAATCTCGAAGAACAGCCACAAAATGCTGGAAGGTCTCGGCCCGAAATGTCGACTGTTTATTCCCCTCCTTAGATGCTGCCTGACCTGCTGATGCCCTCCAGCGTTTTGTGTGTGGCATGCTCTGTAGAATTACTCGTGTTCACAGAGAGCAAACTGCCGCAGGGCTGCAACTAAAGCAGGCAAGTTTCACAACCATGGAGTCTGGGTGCCCTCACAGGAGGGCAGTTGAATAGGGTCAGCTATTACGCACGTGAGTATGCACACTCTAGCCAATTAGGGTTGCTTGGTGATTGTATTTTCTGTACGTAACTCACTTCTTTCTGAGTCTTGTCAAGTCAACCAAAGCAGAGGCAGTGCTCCCTGCTTACCTTAGTCCGTGCTCTGGGAAGTAAGACTGCAAGTTAGATTGATGCTATAAGTGAGTGGAGTTAATGTAGTATTTAGTTACTGTTTCTCAGCTGGAATGTTGGCAGTAGATTTTTTTTGTTTGGGTGCTTTAGCTGGCAGCCCTGTTGGCCTAGCATTTATTATTTTCCTTTTGTTCTGTACAGTTCTTATTAGAATTCAGACAGTCGTTCATCCTGCTTTAGTGTCTTTCCCTCAGTGTTCGGGCCATCACCGCACACCGTGTCGGAAAGTCTGCAGGCATTCAGCAGGGCTGCCTGACCTGCCGAGTATTTCCAGCACTTGTTGTTTTTGTTCCTGATGTTTAGCAGTTGCTTGGTAAGACTTTTAAATTTATTAAATATGGGACGTGGGCGTCACTGGCAAGTCCAGCGTCTATTGTTTATGCCCAGCTGTTTTATATAACTCGTAGCTTGCTCGCATTTGAGGCCTTTGCAGAGGGAAAATTACAAGCTCAGCCCAGATCCATCTCTAACTAGTAGGAACTAATTCACAGGTTTATAGTGCTGTAGTAGTATTGACAGAGTTCTGATTTGTTCTGTATTTTATTTAAGTACATAATTTGTTACTTGATTAAATGGTGGCGCCCTCTGTTGGTCGGAGTTGACCATGGATGTTGCGTCCCAGCTGTCTACGTGATGTGCAAAGCAGGGCAGTATGACACAGCGAGCAGGCTCCCATTCACCACACAGCTGATGAATCCAAAGGAACGGCAGAGACCAATGTAGTTTGGTACCAGTGGCACTGCAGGAGTTGCCAGCCAGCACTGAACTCGACGTCGGACTGCCTTAGGGAATCCAGCTCCGGATTTTTCCTTGGGGTTTACTCCCAAAGCCTTCCCCATGAGTGGGTATAGCCACAAGGCAGCGGAGGTTTGAGATCCGAGTTGCCCTTCTCCGAGGTGAGCTGCCAACCTCGGCTGACGTGCCCCATCTGTCCGAAGTGACCCATTTCAAGATGCCAGAAACCCACCTTAGTCCTTTCTGCCAGACTTAGTAGCTAAACCACATGTGAAGGCCTGGAACAGGACTTGGTTGTCAGAGGCTATTAGAGACACACGTCATTGGAAGTATTTAATAGGTAGTGGGAGCTTAACCTCACTATCACCCCCAGCTTTAACAACCTTAAGGAACCAATTAAATGGTAGTTTGTCTTTTTAAATATCTTTTAACTATTTCCATGAAACTGCAGCTAATTGGAGCAGCTGGTGCCTATCACAAGTCCTGGTTATGCGACCCCTGATGTCAGGCAGACAATCTCTGAAGAGTATTGATCATGGCTGGGGTCACCCCTCTTGAAAAGAGTCTGCCCAGAAGAAAGCAGTGGCAAACCACTTCTGCAGAAAGATTTGCCAAGAACAATAATGGTCATGGTTAGACTGTGACTGCCCACATCATGGCACGTAATAATGATGGTGAAGCTTAAATGCCAATTATGTGCTAGTTCCGGTGTATTCCAATTAACTGGAATCCAGTGTCTAATTGAATCCAGAATTGCATGCAGAACAACACAGGACGCGGCATGCAACACGAGGGTCGGTGAATCCCAGTGGGGAGGTGAGGCGTAGGAAGGCATTGATTTTCCTGTTGTGGTTGTGTGTTGGCTGTGTGCTGCTCTGCTGAGCATGCTATGTTGGTGGCAGAAGCATAGAGACACTTGCGGGCTGCCCCCAGCTGATCCTCGGACTGTAGTGGTTGTGACACAAATGACAGATTTCACTGTATCTTTCAGATTATTTATCACACATACATCAACACAAACAGAGAAATGTGTCATTTGTTTTAATAACCAATACAACCTAGGGACGTGCTGGGGGAATCCCACAGCTGTTTCCACACATTCTGGTGCCGAATATCATGCCCACAATGCTTGGCGAAGCAACGCAGAGCACAATATGCAATGAAACCTCAACAGCAAAACAAGCCCCTTTCCTCCCTCCCACACACCTGCTCATTCACTCACAAAAGCAGAAAGTCCTCCGACGCCAGAACAGGCCATTTCTGGGGCCTCCGTCCTCAAGTGGACTCCAAACTTGCAGAATATGGGCTTTGGCCATTAGGCTTTGACTTCTGTACCTCCAATTGGTCTTCAGGCTTAGATCTTTGGTATAAACACCTGAACTCCAGGCCTGACACTCTAGCCTTGCCAGTGACGGAAATTCAAACTCCAGGCCTCGAACTCGGGATTCTCCAGTGATGGGAACTCAAACTCTGGACTAGCTAGCAATGGGAACCTGAGCTCCAGACCTGACTCTTCAGACTCTCTGATGACAGGAACTCAAACTCCGGACTAGCTGGTGACGGGAGCCTGAACTCTTGGCCTCAATCTCTGCCATCACTGATGATGGGAACTCGACCTCCAGGCCTCAGGTTCCAGATTTACTGATGACAGGACTCTAAACTCCAGGCTCCAACTTCAAATTTGCTGATGACAGGATCTCAAACTGCAGGCATCAAACTCTGGACTTGCTGATGACAGGATCTCAAACTCCAGGCATCAAACTCTAGACTTGTTGATGACAGGATCCTGAACTCCAGGATCTCAGGACAGATCCTCTGATACAATAACGTTGAGGAACTTAAAGTTACTGACCCTCTGCACCTCTGATTCCTGATAACAATTAGCTCATGGACCTCTGGTTTCCTCCTCCTGTAGTCAATATTTGCTTGTGTCCCAAAACTGATCTCCTTTACTTACGTAAGGCATGAGTTTTGTTGACCATGAAGCTAAAGTATTTATATTGCTAGAGACACTTGTATAAACAGGGAAACTCTTAATACAATAAATTATTTATGTTTCACTTTTACAAACATTAACATTTTAAATGTATTAAACTAAATGAATAGAATGTGGGACATAGAACGTTATAGCAGAGTAAGGCCATTTGTCCCACAATGTTGTGCCGACCTTTTGACCTACAGTGAGATTAACCTAACCCCTCCTTTCTACATGGCCCTCCATTTTACTGTCATTCTTAAATGTCCCTAATGTATGTTCTTCTACCACCACCCCTGGCAGGGTGTTCCACTCTCTGTGTAAAAAATCTACATCTGACACCCCACCCC
The DNA here is from genome assembly GCF_030144855.1 of Hypanus sabinus. NCBI lineage: Eukaryota > Metazoa > Chordata > Chondrichthyes > Myliobatiformes > Dasyatidae > Hypanus > Hypanus sabinus. Next base: position 109,699,726 of record NC_082711.1, on the reverse strand, counting down.
CATATATTTTCCTTCATAATATCTTCTTGTATTGGCCATTCCCACCCAGGGTAAATGTTGCTGGCTACATGTGCCTCTTATCATCTTACACTCATTTGTCACCAATCTCTGTGTAAAAATCCTACCTCGACATTCCTCCACACTTTCCTCCTGCTATGACTCCCGTGAACAGTGACGGAACAAAGATCATCGCCAAAGGTGCAGTGATCTCTTTCCTTACCACTTGCCTACACAATAGGGGCATTTTACAGTGCTCAGTCAACTACCAACCCACGTGTCCAGTTCTGACCACCGCATTGCAGGAAAGATGTGGAAGCTGTAGAGCGGGTGCAGAGGAGGCTTACTGGGATGCTGCCTGGATTGGAGAGCATGCCTTATGAGGATAGGTTGAGCCAGCTAGAACTTTTCTCTTTGGAGCGAAGGAGGATGAGAGGTGACTTTATAGACATTTACAAGCTGATGAGAGATGTAGATAGAGTGGAGGTTTCCCCAGAAATGGCTAGTACAAGGTGTTTAAGGTTCTTGGAGGGAAGTATGGGGAGGTCTTTTACACAGACACATGGGATTTGTTGCTGGAGGTGGTGGTGGAGACAGAAAATTTAGGGACATTAAAGAAAGTTTTGGATGTGCACATGGATGATGGAAAGATGGAGGGCTACATGGAAGGGAAGGGTTGGATTGATCCTGGTGTAGGTTAAAGGAAAGACACAACATTGTGGGCTGAAGGGCCTGTGCAGTACTGTTCATTGTTCTATGAATGATGGAATTTGTTCCTTTGACTGTTCTTTTAAGTTGGAGGTCGATGGTTAACGAGAGAAAATGCCAGAAATACTCAGCAGGATGGGCCACATCTGTGGGAAGTGAAACAGAATTCACACGTCATGTCCAAAGATCTTTGACAGAACAGGGAAAAGGTCAAAATTAGCTCATGGTACAGAATCAGAATCAGGTTTAGATATGTCATCAAATTTGTTGTTTTACAGCAACGGTACTTTGCAGTCACCATCATCATTATGTGCCATATTGTATGACATCATCATTATGTGCCATGTCAGATGACACGGGCAATTATGGTCTTTCCATGACCACAATTGCTCTTGGCAAATTTTCCTACAGAAGTGGTTTGCAATTGCCACCTTTTGGGCAGTGTCTTTACAAAATGGTTGACTCCAGCCATTATCAATACTCTTCAGAAATTATCTGCCTGGTGTTAGTGGTCGCATAACCAAGAATTGTGATGTGCACCAGCTGCTTATACAACCATCCACCAGCTGCTCTTTTGGCTCCATGTGACCCTGATCAGGGGGGCTAAGCAGGTGCTACACCTTGCCCAAGGGTGACCTGCAGGCTAGTGGAGGGAAGGAGTGCATTACACCTCCTTTGTTGAAACGTTTGTTGAAACGTATCTCCACCCCACCACAAAACCATTGCAATACATAAAAATTATAAATTTTAATAAGAAGAAATTGCAATAAGAAGTATATATAAAAAGGAAAATTAAGTTAATCCAGGCAACCTGTCCATATTCTATACCTGCACAGTATGGTCCAGGTCAATTCTGACCCGGCCCAAGAATCCCCTCATAACAAGTGTCTATACCAAATTTTGAACCACAGATCTATTTAGAATGTATAAATAGCCTATCTGACATTGATAAATGGGTGATTAATCCTTAATTAATATTTCAGAGATCTAAAATTCATTTCAATAGATATGGGTCAAATTTGACTGGAACAGCCTCAATGTACATTGCCTTGCCTTGTGCCCTTAACTCCTGGTGGAGTCGTCGGGGCGCCACCATGACAAGCTTTTCACCAGTTTGTTCCATCCGTAGTGGTTGTGTGCCACAGCCTGGGTCACTGCAAATGCTTCCCTGTCCATTCTTTAATGTTGTCCGTCCATCTGTTCCTCTGTCTGCCTCTCCATCTTTTCCACTCCACAGTTCCTTGTAGAACGGTCTTTGCAAGGCCACTGGATCTTGTTACGTGGCCATACCTTCTCAGCTTTCTTTTCTTCACCGTTGTGAGAAGGTCTTCATGGGGACAAACGTGGTACTGGATGGTCTTGCGGGACCTGCTTGTTTGTGATGTGGTCAAGTATGAGATGCCCAAGATGTTGTGATAGCATCTCATTTCCAATGCCTGTATCTTCCTCTGTAGCTCTGCTGTGAGGGTCCATGTCTCGCATGCATACAGGAAGATGGAGAATACCAATGCATGCAGGAGTCTGATCTTGTATTTCACGGTGATGTTGCTGTCCCTCCATATTTGAGGTTGGATAGTGCAGTCATTGTCTGTGTGGTTCTTGCCAGGACTTCTAGTCTTGATCCTTCATTACTGATGATTGCCCCTAGGTATTTGAACTGCTGCACTGTCTCAAGTTTCTGATCATGGACTGAGATATCTGTTGTGATGGCACCATTGGCATTTGCCATGAGCTTGGTTTTCTCGGCACTTATTTCCATTCCAAACTTTGTGGCGGCTCTGTCAAGATGGCTGACCAGGTTGGCCAGTTCATCCTCTTTTCCTGCAAGTCCATCAATGTCATTAGCAAATCTTAGGTTTGTGGTGTTCTTCCCTCCGATGCCCACATGATCTTCAAGGGCATCACTCATGATCTGGTTTCAGGAAGATGTTGAAGAGTGTGGGGGAGAGGAGGCAGCCCTGACGGACTCCTACAGAGGTATGGAACCGCTCTCCTCAAACGTCTAATGAAATGTGTATATATATAAAACTCATTTTTATTTATTTAGAGATGTAGCACAGACTAGGTCCTTCCAGCCCTTTCAGTCGCTCTGCCCAGTAACCTCTGACAACCCCAATTTTAACCCTAACCTAATCATGTGACAATTTATAATGACAGTTAACCTACCCGTTGTATATGGACTCAGAGAAAACCCACTCATTCCATGGGGAAGATGTACAGAGACTCCTTACAGAAAATGTTCGGTCACCCTGAGCTGTATTAGTGTTGCACTAACCGCTGGGCTACCATGGAGCCCCACTGTTCATGTCAGTATGCTGGGCACAGGATAGATCCTCAGAGATGTTTACACTAAGGCTCTTTGAACTGCTTATCATTTCCAATGGTAATCTCTCAGTGAGGACTGGTGTCTGTTCCCTCCAGTACGGGGAGAGAGAACAGAGACAGCAGAGTGAAGTGGTGCCAACACGGGGCAGCCTGGAGATTGATGGTGCTTGCTTGTGTTGAGGTATTTCCCTTTCTTAGAAAAATGAGCAAAGTCAACAATCGTATGATCGCAGCCGAAACTACAATGGATTCAGTTAATTGGGCCACATCAGGATCAGTGCATTTTGGCCCAATTAAGTGGTTGCCCCAATTCGATGATGTTTTATGGAAATAGTTAAAAAACTATAGAAAAGATAAACTATCATTTAACTGAGTAACAAATTATGCATTTAAGTAAAATACAGAACAAATTAGAACACTAGCAATACTATTTTGTTATTCAGTCATTAAGTCAAGTCTGACTCTTTGTGATCTCATGGAGTGCTGCACACCAAGGCTTCTTGTTGGAAACTGCCCCCCTAAGATCCCCCAAGGTCACAGGCATTGTCTGAGCAATATTATCTATCCATCGTAGCTCCTTTTACCTTCTGTTTTACATCACATCAGAGTCTTCTCCAAAGAATCCAGTCTTGTCATGATGTGGCCAAAATATTTGAGCTTTTCTCTCATAGTCAAGCCCCCTAGTGTGCAGTCTGGCAGTATTTCTTCAAGCATTGACTTGTTGGATCTTCTTGCTGTCCAACAAACTCTTAACACTTCCTGCCAGCATCCAAGTTCAAAGGCGGTTGATTCTTTTGTATTCAGCCTTACTAATAGTCCAGCTCTCACAGCCAGACATCACAACTGGAAGTACCATAGACTTGACTTCGTAGGCAATGCTATGTCAGAATCAGAATCAGGTTTATTATCACCAGCATGTGATGTGAAATGCGTTAACTTAGCAGCAGCAGTTCAATGCAATACATAATCTAGAAAGAAAAAAATCAAAATAATAATAATAATAAAAATGTCTCTGTTCAGTATTTTACCTACATTTGCTATTGCTGCCCTCTCTAGAAGCAGGCACCATTTAATTTTGTTGCTACAGTTACCATCTGTAGAAATCTTTGAACCGAGGAAGACAAAATCCATCACTGCTTCCACTTCCTTTCCTTTGAGTACCATGGAGTTAATAGGTCTGGTCGACATAATCATGGTTTTCTTAATATTGAACAACAAGACAGATTTTGCACTTTCTTTCACTTTGATTAGAAGCTTCCTCAGATCCTTGTACTACAATACTACTATAGTACTATAAAACTGTGCTCTTTGGATTGACTGTAAATGAACAAAATCAGTGTAGACACCTGGTGTAGACTGCCTTCATGAGGTCTTCCAAGTCTTCATTGTAACATTCAAGATGATTGCCAATACCTTCAAACTCTTCATAGTTCCTAACCCGTTGAAATAGTCAAATTGTTTCATTTTAACTCCCGGCCGTTTCTGGAACCTCCAAGCCTGAATGCTTGAATCTGCAGTGAGCAAAATTGAATTGCCTTGCTGCTTATTTCTCGCCAACTACCAGTGACAAAGATTGCTGCCTTTTGAACACAAACTGATGCTATTTAAAATAAGCTTGCTCTAAGCACGGTGAAGTGCCTAATGGCTGCATAAGTGCACGTGTCTGATGCTAGTTAGAAATTGTTCAGCATCAGTCTTCTGCCCCAATTAAGTGGCATAGTGTCCCTGATAAACAAAGGGAATCCTGTCAGTTTTCTCAATTAGCTCTTGTTCTTTAAGAGTTGTCCCAAATAAGTGCCTGCCTTGATTAACTGATGGCCCAATTAACTGGAATCCACTGTACTCTAAAATAGAGTTTCAGAACTCCAAATGTATGATAAGTAGGTCCAGATGTTCATTCAAACAGTTTATTTGGACGGCACCGGTTTGGAACAACTGGTTTGGTTTGCAACCACGCAGTTGGCTGTGCCTGATTGCACAACCCCATCCCATCCCTGACTATTCCAGAGAATTTGAGTTTAAGTTTGTTTATTACCATTTAACTTACACATGTATACTGCCAGATGATGCAACATTCCTCCAAACCAAGGTGCACAACACAGTACATATAACTCACACACACACAACACACAGTGATATTACCACAAATAAATTAACAAATAATAAAATATATTCCAGAAGATTGAGATTCAGCAGAAGGTACATTTGCAGCATAAGTTAGAAAGTAAACAGTATAATGCTACTGGTGCTTCATACGTGATGAGACCTGGGTGGTGACAGGGAGTTTAGTAGTTTTATGGCCTGGGAGGAAGCTGTTTACCATCCTAACAGTCTTTGTGCTAATGCTATGGTACCTGAGCCTCTGTACCTCCCTCTGCAACAAGATCTTAGACTTTCTCTTCGTGAGTCCACAGCCTGTGTGGATTGAAAATAATGTTTCCTCCGCACTGACAATCAACACTGGTCCACCTCAAGAATGTGCCCTTAGCTCACTGTTTTGCTGTCTCTACACTCATGACTGTGTGACTAGGTACTGCTCGTACATCATCTACACATTTGCCATTGACACACCTATTCAGATGGTGGTGAGGAAGTGTACAGGAGCGAGATAGATCAGCTGGGTGAGCGGAGTCACACCAATAACCTTGCATTCAGCATCAGTAAGACCAAAGAACTGATTGTGCACTTCAGGAAGGGGAAGTTGAGGGAACACACACCAGTCCTCATGGAGAGATCAGCAGTGAGGAGTTGCAATTTCCTTGGTTTTACAATCTCTGAGGACCTATCCTGAGCCCAACATGTTGATGCACTTACAAAGAAGCTACGCCCTCAGCTACATTAGGAGTTTGAGGAGAGTTGGTGTGTCATGAAAGACTCTAGCACATTTCTACAGATGTGCCGTGGAGAGCATTCCATCTGGTTACATCACCGTCTGGTACGGAGGTTCCAGTGCAGAGATTTCAGAAAAAGCTGCAGAGTGTTGTAGACTCAGCCAGCTCCGTCATGGGCACCAGTCACTTCACCATCTTCAAAAGTCAATGTCCCAAGAAAGCAACAAATGGCATTAAAGATGACCACCAGACCTCTTCTCATTGTTGTTGCCCTCAAGAAGCGGGTAAAGGAGCCTGAAGACACACACTCAGAGTGTTAGGAACAGCTTCTCATTAGGCTTCTGGATGGACAATGAAAGCATGTACACTGCCCTCCTATTTTGTTCCCTTTTGCATTATTTATGTACAGTAGTTTATTTATTATCTGTATTTCCTATTCAAACTGTCAGTATTTTTTTTATAAAATGCATGGTACTGCTGCCACAAAACAACACGTTTCATGAATCAAACGGAATAGGAATCAAATTTATTTATCACACGTACATCGAACCACACAGAGAAATGCGTCATTGGTGTTAACAATCAACACAACTGAGGATATGCTGGACGCTGCTCAAAAGTGTCACCACACATTCTGGGGCCAACATTGCATCCACACAATGCTCGGCAGAACAACATATAACACAATAAAGCAGAACTAAACAAGCTTCTACCCTCCTGTGCAGACCTGATCTACAACCCATTCTCTCTCCCACCATCTCATCATAAAACAAGGCCCTACCCTCCTCTACAGTCCCTCTCCACAACCCATTCTCTCTCCCACCATCTCTCATCATAAAACAAGACCCTACCCTCCTCTACAGTCCCTCTCCACAACCCATTCTCTCTCACACCATCTCTCACCACAAAACAATCCCCTACTTCCCTCCCACCTATCTCCACATCATTGATTCACACTCTCCCACCCTACCTCTCCATCACCCATTCTCTCTCCCCATTACCTATTCTCTCTTTCCCTCCCTCCCTCCCTATCACCTATTTTGCAAGTTTTTAAAATTCTCTTTATGCGTTTTGTAGACAACACTGATTATTCTTGACAGTCTCTCTATGAGACACATGAGGTTTTGAGAGTCAGAAAACAATCTGATACTGTTAGTGAACAGGGTTTTAATTCAAATTCCGTTATTTACATTGAAAAACATAGTTGAGATCAGCAGTTTCTGAGATACTCAAACCACCCTGTCTGGCACCAATAATTATTCCATGGTCAAAGTCATTTCTTCCCCATTCCAGTGTTTGGTCTGAATAACAACTGATTGTCCTGACCATACTTGCATGTGTTTAAACATTGAGTTGCTGCCTCATGATTGGCTGATTAGACATTTGCATTATTGAGCAGGTGTACAGGTGTACCTAATAAAGTGGCCACTGAGTGTATACTGTATGATTAAAAACATAGGATATATGTAAAAGACCATAAGATATACATGTATCCTTGGATGTTAAGCTCCCAGCAATAATCTTCTTTCAGCCATGACTCAGTGATGGTCACAACATCATTCTGCCAATCTCTAAATTCTCTACAAGATCATCTACCTTATTCCACATGCTGTATGCATTCAAATATAGCATCTTCAGTCCTGTATTCATCAACTTTTCCAATTTTGTCCCTCTGTTACACTGCAACTCATTCCACTGACTGCACAGTTACCCTGTCATTTACCTCTCCTTCCTGACAGTCTCACTACACACTGTCTCTGCTTGTATACCAACTGCCCCCTCCTCAGCCCTATCACTCAATTTCCATCTCCCCCACCAAATTTGTTTAAACCTCCCCTAAATTTCTAGAAAACCTGTCTGCAAGGATATTGCTCCTCCCTAGGGTTAGATACAACTTGTCCCTTTTGTGCAGGTCATTCCTTCCCCAAAAGAGATCCCAATGATCCAGAAATTTCAAAGTTTGCCCCCTGCACCAGTTCATCAGCCAAGCATGCATATTCTTACCCTCAGTGGCACAAACAGCAGTCCAGAGTTTGCTATCCTGGAGGTCCTGCTTTTCAGCTTTCTACCTAGCTCCCTAAAATCTCTCTTCAGGATCTCCTCAACTTTCCCACTTATGACATTGGTGCCAATATGTACCAAGACTTCTGGTTTCTCCCCTTCCCCCTCGGGAATGCTGTAAACCCAATCTGATATATAACTGACCCCGGCACCTGCAAGGCAACATACCATCCAGGTGTTTCTATTGTGTCCACAGAACCTCACAATTACTCCTCTAACTATGGTAAACCCTATCACTACTGCACTCCTCCCACCTTCCCTTCTGATCCACAATGCCATCCTGAATGCCAGAGATCAGTCATTGTGGCTTTCCCCCGGTAGGTCATCCAGCCCAATGGTATACAAAGTGCTATAATTATTATTGAGGAGAATGGCCACAGGGGTACTCTGCACTGGCTGCCCATCTCCTTTCCCTCTCCTGACAGTCACCCAGGCACTTACCTTGTGCAACTTAGGGATAACTACCGTCCTGTAGCTCCTATCTATTACCTCCTTAGCTTCCCAGACATTGCAAAGGTCTTTGAGCTGCAGCTCCAGTTCCTTAACACGTTCTCTGAGGAGCTGCAACTTGGTGCACCTGGGGCAGATGTGCTTATCTGGTAGGCTGGAATTCTCCCAAAGTTCCCGCATCTAACACAAAGAATGCATAGCAGCCTCTGGAGCCAATTTCACTCCAACTGTACACTGAGAGACAAAGGATGAAGAAGAAGAAGAAATTTACCAGATATGGTAAGCCTGTTCTCACCGAAGCCTGATGAGCCAAAGCCTCCACGCTCCAATGCCAGACCACTCACACAATGGCTGCTCCAGAAATGGCCATTCTCCACTTTTCCCTACCTCATTTTTATTTGCCTTTGCTAATGAATCATGATTTGGCAAATGTTGAAATGTTGTGAACCCTCCTTTTTAAATCAGTAACAGAAGAATGGCGTTTTGTTTAGATGTATACATGCATGTGGTTTAATGATAATACATTTGAACTTGAAACAAGAAGCTAGAAGCAATGTGATTCTGCATGTTGGTGATTAGTTACTAAGTAACCTATCTTGGTGACTGTGCAGGTACCCTAGACAGTGGAAAACTCAAATTCCTGAATATGATTTTACTTATGTACAATATACGTTGTAGCGAACGGACAGGCCAATAGGGATAGGGGGTCGTATACCTCTATTGGTAAAAAGTGAAATCAAGTCAATAGAAGAAATTGACATAGGATTAGAAGGTGTAGAATTGTTGTGGGTAAAGTTAAGGAACTGCAAGGGTAAAAAGACCCAGTTGGGAGTCATATTCAGGCCTTCAAACAGTAGCCAAATTACAGCAGAAGGTAGAAAATGCATGTCAGAAGGGTAATGTTACTATAGTCATAGGGGATTTCAATATGCAGGTAGAGTGGGAAAATTAGGTTGGTGCTAATTTTGAATCCCAAGAGAGAGAATTTGTAGAATGCCTACAAGCTAGCTTTTTAGAGTAACCTGGGGATGAGACCACTAGGAGTTCACTATTCTGGATTGGGTGTTGTGTAACTGGATTTGATTTAGGAGCTTAAGGTAAAGGAACTGTTAAGAGACAGTGATCATAGTATGATGGAATTAACCCTGCAATTTGAGAGGGGGAAGCTGAAGTCAAAAGTATCAACATTACAGTGGAGTAATTACAGAGGCATGAGCAAGGAGCTGGCCAAAGTTGACTGGAAGAAGACACTACAGGGGTGATGTTAGAGCAGCAATTACTGGAGTTTCTGGGAATATTTGGAAGGCACAGGAGAGATAGATCCCAAAGAAGAAGAGGTTATCTAAAGGCAGGATGACACAGCTGTGGCTGACAAGAGAAGTCAAAGCCAACATAAAAGCAACATAAAGAAAAAAAATCAGTGAAAAGTTAGAAAATTGGAATGCTTTTAAAAATTAACAGAAGACAACTAAAAAGGCCATAAGGATGGAAAAGATGAAATATTAAGGTAAGATATCCAATAATATTAAAGAGGATACCAGAAGTTTTCTCAGATATATAAAGAATAAAAGAGAGGCAAAAGTAGATAATCGGACTGCTTGAAAATGATCCGCAAGAGTAATAATGGCAAAAAAGGACATGGTGGATGAACTGAGTAAGTATTTTGCAGCAGTCTTCACTGTGGAAGACATGAGCAGTATGCCAGAAGTTCAAGACTGTCAGGGGCAGAGTTGATTCTTAGTAGTAACAGCATTTGCTGTTATTAGGAAGAATGTGCTTGCGAAGCTGAAAGATCTGAAGGATGATAAGTCATCTGGACCAGATGAACAACACTTCAGGATTCTGAAAGTGGTAGCTGAAGAGATTGTAGAGGCATTAGTAAGGCTCTTTCAAGAATCACTAGATTCTAGTATGGTTCACTCTGATCTTCAAGAAGGAAGGAAGGCAGAAGAAAGGAAATTATAGGCCAGTTAGCCTGACCTCAGTGGTTGGGAAGATGTTGGAGTTGACTGTTAAGGATGTGGTTTTGGGATACTTGGAGACACATGATAGAATAGGCCAACGTCAGCATGGTTTCCTTAAAGGAAAATCTTGTCTGACAAACCTGTTGGAATTCTTTGAGGAGTTAGTAAGCAGGATAGACAAAGAGAATCAACAGATGTTGTGGTCTTGCATTTTCAAATGCCTTTGATAAGGTACTGTGCATGAGGTTTCTTATCAAGATAAGAGCCCATGGTACTGCAGGAAAGATATTAGCATTGATAGAGCATTGGCTGATTGGCAGGAGGCAAAGAGTGGGAATAAAGGGAGCTTTTTCTGACTGGCTGTTGATGACTAGAGATGCTTCATGGTAGTCTGTGTTGGGACCACATTATTTTATGTTGTATGTCAAAGACTTGGATGATGGAATTGATGGCTTTGTTGCCAAGTTTATAGAAAATATGAAGATAGGTGAAGGGGCAGGTACTGTTGAGGAAGCAGGGCTTCTGCAGAAGAACTAGAACAGATTACGAAGAATGGACAAAGTGGCAGATGGAATATGTAACGGATTGTGTATGGTCATGCACGTGAATGAATATAAGCATAGACTATTTTCTAAATGGGGATAAAATTCAGAAATCAGATGTGCAAAGGGACTTGGGAGTCCTTGTGCAGGATTTCCTGAAGGTTAATTTGTAGGTGAGTCAGTGATGAAGAAAGCAAATGCAATGTTAACATCCATTTCAAGATCATTAGAATGTAAAAGTAAGGATACGATGCTGATGTGTATTGTGAGCAGGTTTGGGCCTCTTTTCTCAGAAAGGATGTGCTGGCATTGGTGATGGTTCACTGGAGTTTCATGACTATGATTCCAGGAATGAAAGGGTTATCATACAAGGTGTGCTTGATGGCTCTGGGTCTGTACTCACTGCAATTAAAAATAATGAGGAGGGATCTCATTGAAACCTATCAAATGTTGAATGGTGTAGATCGAGTGGATGTGGAAAGGATGTTTTCAATAGTGGGGGAGCCTAGAAACAAAGGGCTCAGCCTCAGAATAGAGGGACATCCATTTAGATCAGAGATGAAGAAGAACTTCTTTAGTCAGGGGGTGGTGAATCTGTGGTATTTATTGACACTGGCCATTGTGGAGGCCAGATCATTTGGTGTATTTAAGGCGCAGGTTGATAGATTCTTCATTAGTCAGAGTCTGAAAAATTATGGGGAGAAGGCAGGAGAATGGGGTTGAGAGGGAAATGGATCAAGCGTGATCAAATGGTGGAGCAGGCCCAGTGGGCCAAATGGCCTATTTCTGCTCCTTTGTCTTATGTTCTTTTGGTCTTATGGAATGAAATACAAAACACAGGGCATATATCACACACAGCATACAATGTAATATTAACAGATAAAAGTATTCTGGTGATATACAAGTTGACATAAAGTGCATATACAATGCATGGTTAAATATACAACAGTATTATTGTTACTGGTGCTGTCATATATATTGCCTACAGGGTGGTTTTAGGGTGATCAGAGGTCCTACAACCTGGGAGAAGAAGCTGATGCCCAATCTAACAGTCCTTGTTTTTGTACTGTGGTACCTTCTCCTTGATGGTAGAAGATCAAAGAGATAGTGGGACAGATGGGGAGAGTTCTTGATAATGCTGAATGCTCCATGAATGAAGCATATCTGGTGTATGCCCTGGATGGAGGAAGGAAGAAAGACTCAATGATCCTCTCCGCAGTCCTCCCTCACAGTGTGTTACAGTGTCTTGGGCTCAGATGCCTTGGAATCCACATAGCAGTTGGTGATACAGCTGGTCAGGACACTCTCGATGGTGCTCTGGTAAAATGTAGTTAGAATGGGGGTGGGGAGCCTCCCTCACCTCAATATCCGCAGGAAATGGAGGCACTGCTGTGCTTTCTTGATTAAAGAGGTGGTGTTGAGGGATCAAACACGAGGAAATCTGCAGATGCTGGAAATTTTTCTTGAACACCTACGCTCAGTCCGCCAGGAGAAGCAGGATCTCCCAGTGGCCACACATTTTAATTCCACGTCCTATTCCCATTCTGATATGTCTATCCATGGCCTCCTCTATTGTCAAAATGAATCCAAACTCAGGTTGGAGGAACAACACCTCATATACCAGCTGGGTAGCCTGCAACCTGATGGCATGACCATTGACTTCTCTAACTTCTGTTAATGCCCCTTCTCCGCTTCTTACCCCATCCCTGACATATTTAGTTGTTTGCCTGTTCTCCATCTTCCTCTGGTGCTCCCCCCCCCTTTCTTTCTCCTGAGGCCTCCCATCCCATGATCCTTTCCCTTCTCCAGCTCTGTATCACTTTCGCCAATCACCTTTCCAGCTCTTAGCTTCATCCCACCCTCTCCGGTCTTCTCCTATCATTTCACTTTTCCCCCTCTCGCCACTACTTTCAAATCTCTTGCTATCTTTCCTTTCGGTTAGTCCTGACGAAGGGTCTTGGCCCGAAACATCGACAGCGCTTCTCCCTATAGATGCTGCCTGGCCTGCTGTGTTCCACCGGCACTTTGTGTGTGTTGTGTGTTGAGGGATCAGGTGAGATTGCCTTTGATGTGCACTCCTAGAACCTTGGTGCTCCTGACCCTCCCCATGGAGGAGACATTGACGTTGACGTGCTGAAGGGAGCGGTCAGGCAGCACTTTGCTGAAGTCCCCAATCATCTCTTTAGTCTTGTCCACTTTGAGACTCATGTTGTTGCATTTGGACCAGTTGACAATCCTTTCTGGATGTTGACTCATCACTGTTGCTGATGAGGCCAACTACTCTAGCAGGATGGCTCCGGTAACCAATGGCAACATGCTGCAGCCAAGTGAGATACTCTTCTTCTCTATAAGCTTCCTCTTCTGAATGGTAGTCAATAGCAGCCTGTAATTCTCCCTTTAAGGATGTATATCTGAGGCAACTAAATGATCTGGTGTTTGGCGGTCTCCTGGGGGATTCGGCAAGCTAGACTCATGAGAGTGCAGGCTGAAGTGGCTTTTGCTGGGGGTGAATGCTGCACCAAGGCCTGATGGCAAAAGTCAAACCTGTGATCGGCTGCATTACTCCATGCCGATTAAAGTGCTGAGCAAGATTAAAATTGTCAAGAATGCGAGTGGAAGATGAGTAGGTGTTTAGCACCGCCTGCAGCCCGTGTTGCAGCCCGTGCATCTGCAGACTGAGATGACTATGGATGTGCAAAGTCCAGCTCTCTTCAGCCTCCTCGAAGTAGGCGAGCTTTCCTGACTGTGTAGGATGTGATCTGGGACAATGAGAGGTTGTGTGCGATGTGCACTCCCAGGAATGTGAGACTGCTGACAGTTTCCACTGCTATGCTGCTGAGGAAAGGAAGGTGTGAGTGGTATCCCCTCTCATGAAGTCAATAACCAGACATTGAGAAAGATTTCCATCATGCTCTTGCATTGAAATGGCCAATCATTCATATTTCCCTTTCTGTACGTCTCCGCCTCCAGAGTGAAGAGCAGGCTAGTGACCAATATCCGACACAAGCCCATGTTTCCACCACTATGTTGACCACACTGGACTCCATCCTGCTCTCCTTGTTCCTCTGGGTGCTCTGATGTGCAGAAGTTCTATACTCTTGTTACAAAGGTGTCTTCCTTCTCCATCGATTAGAATCAGAATCAGGTTTATTATCCCCAATAGATGACTTCCAGTGATGCCTGATCCAAAAGCAATCACAGTTAAATAAGATGGATATTTCCTCTCCACATCCATCCTATCTAGTCCTTTCAACATTCGGTAAGTTTCAATGAGATCGCCCCCCCACCCCCACATTCTTCTAAATTCTAGTGAGTAAAGGCCTAAAGCTGCTAAACACTCCTCATATGTTAACCCATTCCTGAAATTATCCTCATGAATCTCATCTGGACTCTCTCCAACGTCAACACAACTTGAGACGTGGGTTCCATAAATGTTGACAATACTCCAAGTGTGGCCTGACTAGTGTCTTATAAAGAAAGGCTCAGCAATATCTCTTTGTTTTTATGTTCTATCCCCCTTGAAATAAATGCCAATATTGCATTTCCCTTCTTTACCACAAGCTCAATCTGTAAATTAATTTCTGGGAGTCTTGCATGAGGATTCCTAAGTCCCTCTTCACCTCTGATGTTTGAACCTTCTCCCCATTTAGATAATAGTCTGCACTACTGTTCCTTTTACCAAAATGCATTATCATACATTTCCCAAAACTGTGTTCCATTTGCCACCTTTTTTTGTCCAGTCTTCCAATTTGTCCTAATCGTGTTGCTTCCTCAACATTACCTACCCCTCCACCTATTTTTACATCATCTGCAAACATTGCCACAAAGCCATGAATTCTATTATCCAAAATCCTTTTTAAACAATGTGAGAAGTAGCAGTCCCAATACTGACCCCTGAGGAATACCACTAGTCACGGCAGCCAAAATCCTTTATTTGCACTTGCCACCTCCTGCCTGTCAGCCATTTCACTATCCATGCTAATATCTTTCCTGTAAAGCCATCTTGTTAAGCAGCCTCATTTTTGGCACCTTATCAAATGCCTTCTGAAAATCCAAGTAAGTGACATCCTCTGCCTATCCTCTGTCCACCCTGCTTATTACTTCCTTGAAGAACTCTAACAGATTTGTCAGGCAAGTTTTCCCTTTACAGAAACCATGCTGACTTTGACTTATTTTGTCATTAGTCTCCAAATACCCCAAAGCCTCATCCTTAATAATAGACTTCAACACTTTCCCAATCACATGCAGTGCAAGTGGTAGTGGCTCCAGCCCCTTGGTATAAACATTGAATTCTCCAACTTCCAGTAATTTCCTCCCTCTCCCTTCCCCCATCCCACTTTCACTCTGTCTCCTCTTCTAGCTGCCCATCACCTCTCTCATGACTCTGCCTTCTTCTACTACCCATAGTGCATTCCCCTTAGATTCCCTCTTCACCTGCCTATCCCCTCCCTGCTTCCCCTCCTCCACCCCTTGATCTTTCCCCTTGCTGGTTTTTCACCCTCCCCCACCTTCTTTATAGGGCCCCTGCCCCCTCCTCCTTCAGTCCTGAGGAAGGGTCTCGGCGGGAATCGTTGACTGCTCCTTTCAACGGATGCTGCCCGACCTGCTGAGTTCATCCAGCTTTTTTGTACGTCTTGATTTGACCACAGCATCTGCAGTGTACTTTGTGTGAACTATTCCAAGAAACTTCAGCCTCCTCCAATCCACCGGGGCAAGCTCCACTCTCATACCTCTGTAATTCCATTTATTCTATTGCAATACAAATACATGTGGCTTCTGCTTCTCTCTTTCTTAAGTTGCAATATGAATTTGATCATATTATGATGGCTGCCTCCTGAGGCACCTTTACGTTAAGCTCCCTAATTAGATCTGGGTTATTACACAGCACCCGATTTAAGACTGCCTTTCCCCGAGGAGGCTCAACACAAGCTGCTCAAAAAAGCCATCTCATAGGCATTCAACAAATTCCCTCTCTTGTGATCCAACACCAATCTGATTTTCCAATCCCCTTGCATATTGAAGTCCCCCATTACAATTGTGTCATTACCCTTATTACATGCCTTTTCCAACTCCCTTTACCATCTCAACCCCACACCTTAGCTGCTGTTTGGAGGCCTACTTATGATTCCCATAATGGTTTTTTAACCCTTGCATTTTCTTAACTCCACCCACAAAGATTCAATATTCCCTGACCCCATGTCACCTCTTCCTAAAGATGTAATTCCATCCCTTACCAACAGAGCCACACCACCGCCTATGCCTTCCTACCTGTCCTTTCGATACAAAGTATATCCTTTGGAACTAAGCTCCCAACTATGGCCTTCTTTCAGCCATCACTCGGTGATTTGTATTTGTATTTGGTGATGCCCACAACATCATACTGACCAATCTCTAAATGTGTCATGAGTTCACCCACCTTATTCTGAATGCTTGTGGATTTAAATACAGTAAATCAGTCCTGCATTCTTCACTCTTTTGAACTTTGCCTCTCTTTGCTTTGTCTGCATTTGTACCCAATCATTGGTTTCTCCTTCCTCACATTTCAACGTTTAAGAGAAGTTTGGATTGGCATATGGATGGTAGGGGTATGGAGGGCTGTGGTCCAGGTGCAAGTTGATGGGACTAGGCAGTTTAATTGGTTCAGCACAGACTAGACTGGTCAACAGGCCTGTTTCTGTGCTGTAGTTTTCCTTGACTCTCTGACTGTATTGGGGCCTCTCTGCCTGCTGGCTTTGAAGTCTTCATATGGTATACACACACACACACGCACGCGCACACACACACACACACACACACACACACACACACACACACACACACACATACACACACACACACACACACACACACACACACTCCCTGTAAATGTTGACTCACTCCCAGGGATTCCCCGGCAGATAAAATGCTTCTAGCAACACTGTCTAAACAATGGGGGGTTCCTGTGAAGTTCCTCTTTCAGTCCCAGAGATTTTCTGCAAAGATTGTTTCAATCTGATGACTCGTAATATTGATGCACATCTAGGGAATTCTTTTTTTTTATAATTTTTTTTATTGAATTTTCAAATAATTACAGAAGGAAAAGAATTATCAACCCTTTCCCCCTCCCCTTAACCCTTACCCCCCTAACATATCCCTGTAGAAAGAGAAAAAAAAAGAGAAGGAAAAAGAAAGAAAGAAAGAGTGCCTGGATATCAGAAGATCCTCACATGCTCCACGGAGTTCATAACAGCTTTAGTATATATATTTCTTTCTTTCCCCAAATAACCAATAATTTTATCTTCGGAGCACCTATATATTTAATCCTATCTTTTGTAAATAAGGGCGCCAAATTTTCAGAAATATTTCATATTTATCTCTTAAATTATAAGTAATTTTTTCAAGTGGAATGCAGCTGAAAATTTCATTCTTCCAACGATCTATACTTAAGTATGAATCTGATTTCCAAGTAATTGCAATAGCCTTTTTGGCTACTGCCAATACAATTTTTATGAATTCTTTCTGATACTTATTCAGTTTGGATTTTGGTTTTATCCTTTCAATATCGCCTAGTAAAAATAATGTTGGATTATGTGGAAGTTGTATTCCAATAATTTGTTCCAGTAAAACTCTTAAATTTGTCCAAAAAGGTTGAGTTTTAAAACAAGACCAAGCAGAGTGTAAAAAAGTACCAATTTCTTGATTACATCAGAAACATTGATCAGATAAATTTGGGTTTAATTTATTTATTTTTTGTGGTGTAATATATAACTGATGTAAAAAATTATATTGCACTAATCTTAACCGGACATTTTTTGTATTTGTCATACTGTCAAGACATAGTCTTGACCAACTTGTTTCTTCAATTTTAATATTCAAATCAGTTTCCCATTTTTGTCTTGACTTATGAATTCCTTGTTTAATTGCCTGTTTTGAATCAAACTATACATACAAGAAATAATTTTTAAAATGTTTCCTTTTTGAATTAAAGTTTCTATTTCATTAGGTTTCGGCAATAACATTGTTTGACCCAATTTATCTCTTAAATAAGCCCTTAATCGGAAATAACAAAAAAGAGTGTTGTTTGATATTTTGTATTTATTCTTTAATTGATCAAATGATTTTAATATACCTCCTTCAAAACAATCTCCTATATATCTAATCCCTTTTTGAAACCAATTGTATAAAAGTTGGTTATCCATTGTAAATGGAATAAGTTTATTTTGAATTAAAGGTCTCTTTGCTAATAAAGATTTCTTTATCTCATCATCAACATTTATCTTATCCCATAAATCAATCAAATGTTTTAATGTAGGAGATTCTTTTCCTGTATCCTTTTAGATTCCCACTTATATATAAAATCTTCGGGTATATTTTCTCCTATTTTATCTAATTCTATTCTAATCCATGCTGGTTTATCTTCATCTAAAAAAGATGCAATAAATCTAAGTTGATTTGCCTTATAATAATTCTTAAAGTTTGGAAGTTGTAACCCTCCTAGGTCAAATTTCCATGTCAATTTATCCAACGATATTCTTGTCATCTTGCCTTTCCAAAGGAACTTTCTCACACATTTATTTAATTCTTGAAAAAACATCTGCAGTATTTGTATTGGTAGTGTTTGGAATAAATATTGTAATCTAGGGAATATATTCATTTTTACAGCACTTACTCTGCCTATTAATGTTATTGGTAATGTAATCCATTTATCAAGATCTTCTTGAATATTTTTCAATAATGGTAAATAATTTAATTCATATAAATTCTTTATATCATTATCAACTCTTATACCTAAATATTTTATACTATTTATTGGCTATCTAAATTGAGTTATTAGTTGACATTGACTATAATCTCCTTTAGTAAGGGGTAGAATTTCACTTTTATCCCAATTTATTTTGTAGCCTGATATTTTCCCATATTCTTCCAATCTAGAAGATAATTTACGCAACAAATACAATGGGTTTGTTAAATAAAGCAAAACATCGTCAGCAAATAAATTAATGTTATATTCCTCCTGATTAACTCTGAAACCCATAATATCTGGGTCCGTTCTAATTAATTCAGCTAATGGTTCTATTGCCAACACAAATAAAGCAGGTGATAATGGACAACCTTGTCCAGTTGACCTTGTTAACTGAAATGATGTTGAAATTTGACCATTTGTCACTACTTGAGCTTTGGGATTAGTATTTAAGTTTTTAATCCATTTTATAAAAGATACTCCTAATCCATATTTTTCCAATATCTTAAATAAAAAATCCCATTCCAATCTATCAAATGCTTTTTCTGAATCTAAGGCAACTGCCACACTCATTTCCTCCCTCTTTTGTGTCAAATGAATTATTCTGAGTAACCGAGTTACATTATCTGCCAATTGTCTATTTTTGATAAATCCTGTTTGATCCGTATGTATTAATTTTGGTAAGTATTTAGATAATCTATTAGTTAAAATTTTTGCTATTATTTTTTAGTAGGTATTTAACAAAGAAATAGGTCTATATGATGTTGGCTTTAAAATATCTCTATTT
Organism: Hypanus sabinus; assembly: GCF_030144855.1. Classification (NCBI taxonomy): domain Eukaryota; kingdom Metazoa; phylum Chordata; class Chondrichthyes; order Myliobatiformes; family Dasyatidae; genus Hypanus; species Hypanus sabinus. The sequence continues at coordinate 109,680,341 of NC_082711.1, read as the reverse complement.
TTTTGGCAATACTATTAAAATAGCTGTTGAAAAAGATTTTGGAAGTTTATGTGTTCTTTCCGCTTGGTATATTAACTCCATAAAAGGAGGAATTAGTAAGTCTTTAAACTTTTCATAAAATTCGGGTGGACAACCATCTTCTCCTGGGGATTTATTACTCTGAAGTGATCCTAAAGCTTCTTCGACCTCTTTTAATATAAAAGGCATATCTAAAGGTATCTTATGGATAGGGGAATCAAGGGATATGGGGACAAGGCAGGAACCGGGTATTGATAGTAGATGACCAGCCATGATCTTAGAATGGCGGTGCAGGCTCGAAGGGCCAAATGGTCTACTTCTGCACCTATTGTCTATTGTCTACTGTCTAATCCCTTCTGTTCTTCCGAATTCAATTTTGGAAGAGTTATTTGTGATAAAAACCTTTCTATCTCAACATTATCATTTTGTGATTCTGATTGATACAACTCAGAATAAAAATTCTTAAAAGTTTCATTAATTTCTAAAGGTTTATAAGTAATTTTATTTACACTTGTTCTAATTGCATTTATCATTTTGGAAATCTGGTCTGTTTTTAACTGCGAAGCAAGAATCTTGTGTGATCTTTCACCTAGTTCGTAATATCTCTGTTTAGTTCTCATAATTGCTTTTTCTGTTTGGTATTTTTGAAGTGTATTATATTGTAATTTCTTGTTAACAAGTTGTCTTCGTTTTTCTTCTGTCATATATCTTTGAGATTCTTTTTCTAATTTTGTAATCTCTTTTTCCAATTGATCTATTTCTACTATATATTCCTTCTTAATTTTAGAAGTATAACTTACTATCTGGCCTCTCAAATATGCCTTCATTGCTTCCCATACTATAAATTTATCATCAACTGAATGTAAATGTGTATCTAAAAAAAAACTGAATCTGCTTTTTCATGAAATCACAAAAATCTTGACATTTTAATAATATTGAATTAAATCTCCATCTGTAAATCAATTCCTCTTTATCCATCATTATCATTGTCATTGTCAAGGGGGAATGATCTGATAATAGTCTTGCTTCATATTCTATATTTTTCACTCTGTCTTGAATATTCATTGATAATATGAAAAAATCTACCCTTGAATATTTTATGTCTATTTGAATAAAATGAGTAATCTCTTTCTTTTGGATTAATTCTTCTCCATATATCAATCAAATTTAAATCTTTCATCAATGATAAAGATAATTTTGCTACTTTTGATTTTGTAACAACCTTTGTTGATCTATCTAAAACTGGGTCTAGACAAAAATTAAAATCTCCACCTATTAATATTTTGTCATGTGCGTCAGCCAAATTCAAAAAGGCCTCTTGTATAAATTTTACATCATTTTCATTTGGTGCATAAATATTCATAAGAGTCCATAATTCTGAAAAAAATTGACAATGTATAATTGCATATCTTCCTACAGAATCAATTAATACATTTTGTATTTTAATTGGTAAAGTTTTATCACCCAAAATTGCAACTCCTGTCACTTTTGAATTAAATGAAGCTGCAATAACATTTCCAACCCAATCTCTCTTTAATTTCTGATGTTGTATCTCTGTTAAGTATGTTTCTTGTAAAAAAACTATACCTATTTTCATTTTCTTAATGTATGTTAAAATTCTTTTTCTTTTCACCAGTCCATTAAACCCATTAACATTAAAACTTTAAAAATTCAGTAAATTAGTCATTATTTTTAACAGGGTTACTCCAGTCTATAGTAATAACTAACTTTTCAACTTTTTTAGTACCTTGGGGAATCTTTTAAAAAATTCTCTGTGTTGCTATGTGTCTCCTCCCCAATTGTCCAGGCAAAGAAAGAAAGATTAAAGAAAAATAGATTATAAAGAAAAAAAATAACAAAATACCCCCCTACTAATGTTGTGAATAAAAAAAAACACAACATTACCCCCCTCCGTTGTACGGGTCATGGCAATCATCATGATTACACACGTGAATCCTGTAGCAATCGATCCAAAGTTCCCCCAGCTCCCCCATAACATTAGAAGTATATATAAGAGAAGAAAAAATAATATCACTACTCAAATTAATATTTCTCAAATTTTTACCTTTCTCCCCCTGTATCATATAATTAAGAATATATTTATATATTCTTCTGTCCTTAAACATCCATCAGCTCCATTCACTGTCCCTGTCTTCATCTTTAATCCATTTCACTTTTAAAGCTTTGGCTGTGATTAGCGAATATTTGCGAGTTCTTGTGCAAATTCTTCCGCATCCCAATAATCAGTAAAAAATCCTCTTTTTCCGTCATCCAAAAAAATGATCAGGGTTGCCAGGTGGTGCAATATAAATTTATAACCCTTTTCCCATAAAACTTTTTTCACTGGGTTAAATTCCTTCTTTCTCTTCAGAAGGTCATGACTTATATCAGGATAGAAAAGAACTGTTTTCCCTTCTATTATCAATGGCCCATTTCTCTTTCTGGCAAGTTGGGCAGCCGCCTTCAGGATCTTGTCTTTATCTTAATATCTTAAGCATTTTATCAAGATTGATCGTGGGTTTTGATCAACTTGAGGTCCTGATCTTAAGGCTCTGTGAGCCCTTTCAATTTCAATTAACTGGATTCTTTCTTCCATTTCCAAAATTTCCGGAATCCATTTTTGAAAAAAATTTATTGGATCCTCTCCCTCTATACCTTTTTTAAGTCCAACAATCTTAATATTATTTTGTCTGCTAAAATTTTTAAGTACATCCACTTTTTCCAACAGTCGTTTTCTTTCTAATGTCCAGGCAGAAATATTATCTTCCATTTTATTCACTGTATTAATGGTGTCTCCCATTGTTTCTTCCAAGTTTTTAATTTTGTTGTCCATTTTGTCCTGTCTTTTCATAATTTTATCAAACATAATCTTCAAATTTTTAATATTTTTTATTACTTTTAATGCTTTTGATTCTTGCATTATTTGCACTAAAGATTTTTTAATGTCTCCAATATCACCTCCAACTTCTTCCCTTTGCTCTTCTTTATTTGTCTCTTCATCTTCGTCTGATTTATCCAGAGAATCTGATTCCACCTCATATTCACTTTCATTTTCAGTTCCGATCATAGCTGGGATTTGTAGTTTGGGTTGCTCGTGTTTGCGCATGCTCCTTCCTTCACGCATGCGCAATTCCTGTTGCTCTTTTTTTTTTGGAGACGGTTGATGTTGCCACAGTTTCCTGTCCTGTATCGCCGGAGGTAAAATGCACTTGAGCCCGAGGCTCTTTCATGGCGGCCGGCCTTGATTCTTTTCCAACTTGTGTTGTCTTCAAAGTAGTAGTTTTCTTCTGCTTCTGTTTAGGAGACATATCTTAAGACAATCCTGAGTAGTTTATAAGTAATTTTAAAAAATTACTAACCTTTCTTCACTTATACATAATTTTGCTGGTTTTTTATGGGAGAGCTGGATTTCCACGTCTTGATCCTATGTCATCACGTGACGTCCCCATTTAGGGAATTCTTGTAACTGATCTAAGTCCCACCATAAAAGCCAATTCATTCTTGTGTAATTCACCTGGGTAACAGATGTTGGTGTATTCTTGTAGAACCTACTGTAGATTCCAATTAATTGGGCTGTCTGCTAATTGGGGAGTGCTTATTTGTGACAACTCTTAAAGAACAAAAAGTAGTCACGAAAATAGTTGGGGTTCTCTTTGTTTATTTGGGATACTATGTTGCTTAGCTGGAGTATCTAGCATCGGAAGTGTGTACTCGTGTGGCTGTTAGACTACACTGTGCTCAGAGCAAGAAGTTTTTAAGTAGCATCGGGTGCATGTGTTTGTGTTCGAAAAGCAGTGATTTCTGTCACTAACAGTGGGTGAGAAATGAGCTGTAAGACAACTCCGAACAGTTTTGCTCACTGTGCTTTCAAGCATTCAGGCTTGGAGATGCCAGAAATAGCCGGGAGTGAAAATGGAACAATTTCACTACTTCAAGTTATGAATCATGAAGATTGGAGGTATTTTGAATGCTACAATAAAAATGAAAGATTTGGATGATGCAATTGTCTAAAGTATGTAAACAATCTATTATCTACACTAGGTGTCTACACTGATTCTGTTCATTTACGGTTATGTCAAAAGGAATGGCAGATGAATTCTTCTGTCGATATGTATACAGAATTAATATCTCTTCTTGGAAGTCTATCAAGCATTTTGATGTACCTGTAGCTTGGGGTCCATGTTTCACAGCCACAGAGCAGAGGGGTCAGGATGCTCTGTAGACTGCCATCTTGGTCTTCAGCTGGATACCACGTTCTCCCCACACACGTGTCCATAGCCTGCCAAAGGATTCCCCACCTTTTGCAAGTCTGCTTGAGACCTCTTGATCTGGACTGCAGGAGGAGGTGAGGCAGCTTCTCAGGTAGGTCTGAGGGTTTCGGCCCAAAATGTCGACTGTACTTTTTTCCATAGATGCTGCCTGGCCTGCTGGGTTCCTCCAGCATTTTGTGTGAGTTTCCCAGGTAGGCGAAGGCGTCAACATTGTTGAGTTGTGTGCCTTCCGTGTCAATTTGTAGTTCTGCAGGGCTAGTATGGGGTATAGGCTGAAGTAGAACTTGTGTCTTCTGCTGGCTGCTGGTTAGGTTGAATCTTCTTGCTGCCACAGTGAGGCCGTCAGTGAGCTCCTGCAGATCCCTTTCACTGTGCAATGCAAGAACGCACTCATCTGCAAAGAGGAAGCCTCGTACTATAGCCTCAAGTCTTGGTCTTGAGGCATCACAGATCAAAGAAACATCTATCAGTCCTGTAGTGAATTGTCAGTCTGTGAGAGAGCAGAGAACAGCATTGTGGCAAACAGCAGGCTGAACAGAGTAGGCACCAGGACACAGCCCTGCTTGACACCATTAGTTACTAGGAAGGGGTCAGAGATGCAGCTGTTTTCAATGACCCTGGCCGTCATGCCATCGTGGAATGACCTGACAATGCTGACCAGCCTTGGGGGGGAGAGCCTAACTTGACAAGGGTGCACCACAGGCCTGTTTGACTGACAGTATCAAATTCCTTCATCAGGTCCACAAAGAGGATGTAGAAATTCTGGGTCTATACCTGACCCTTCTCCTGGCAGCAAGGTCACATCCACTGTCCCTCTGTTAGATCTGAAACCCCATTGGCCCTCTGAGACAATGTCATCAAGGAGGTGAGAGGTAATCCCGTTCAGTATGAAATGGGCCATGATCTTCCTGGCTATGCTCAGGAGAGATATCCTATAGTTGTCACAGGATGGACTGTCCCCCTTGTTCTTGTACAGGTGGATGATGTTTGCATCCCTAAAGTCCTGTGGTTACAGACTTTCTCATGATGTGGCCCAGTTAACCGGAATCCACTGTATGTACAAAATGTTGACTTTCTGACTCTTGAGATACGGATTTATGGATTTCCACTGCTTCAGAAAAAACAAAACTACATCAAGCTGCAGGCACCGAGCTGTTGTTGCTGACAAGGTCACACTCAGACTAAGTTGCTGTTGAGGTTTGCAGTGTTAGTTTTAGAGAGTTCACGATCAAGGACAGGAATGATGATGATGATGATGAAAATTATAATAATAACGATAATAAATACTTTATTGATCCCGAGTGGGAAATTCTTTCGTTACAGCTGCAACATTTAAAACACACTTAACAGTGTGCAGACTTAACTAATAATAAAGTGCAGAATAATAATATACACAATAATGTACCAAAATGCAACAATGTACAAAATAAATAAAACAGACTATTGTAATGTGTGTGTTCTCCTGATGCACAGAGATGAACGAGCCTGTTGCATTGGTAGATTTTCTGTAACAATCCTTGTGACAGGGGAGCTGAGTGAGTCTGTTGGAAAGGGAGCTCCACTGTTTATTCAGTAGGTTGTGGAGAGGATGTGCCAGATTTTCCATAATATATAACAGTTTGTTCAGTGATCTCCTCTCCACCACTAATTCAAAAGAGTTCCGGTTGTAGCCAAGGACGGATCCAGCCTTTTTGATGGGTTTATTTTGTCTTTTTGCATCACCAGCACAGATGCTGCTCCCCCAACATAAAGCTGCAAAGAAGACTGCACTCGCTACAAAGGACTGGTAAAAGATTTCCAGCATCCTGCTGCACACACGGAAGGATTTCAGCTTCCTTAGAAAATAGAGTCTGCTCACCCCTTTATTGTAAACAGCTTTGGTGTTGGTTTTTCCAGTCAAGCCTGTTGTGGAGATGAACACCCAAGTATTTGTACTCCTCCACTACCATAACCTCTTCTCCCAAAATGTATACAGAACTCGTCACAGTCCTCTTCCTTGTAAAATCGATCACCATCTCTGTGGTCTTAGCAAAGAGCAGGTGATTCCTCCCTCACCACTCCACGAACTTTTCCACCAGTCCTCTGTACTTCAACTCCTGCCCGTCTCTGATACACCCAACCACCACAGAGTCATCAGAGAGCTTCTGCAAGTGACAAGACTCAGATTTGTACTGGAAGTCTGAGGTGTGCAGTGTGAACAGAAACAGAGACAGGACTGTCCCTTAGGGCATTCCAGTACCACTCACCATGGTCTCAGACAGAGAACTAACCAGCCGGAGAAAATGGGGTCAACTTGTCAGGTAATCAGTAATCCAGGAGATAGTGGATTTGTCTTTGTCCATCCTTTGCAGCTTCTCGTTCAGAATCAGTCGCTGGATTGTATTGAAGGTCCGAAAGAAATCAGAAAATGTGGTTTTCACAATGCCACCAGCATCATCCAGGTGGGACGTGCAGGAGTTAGAGCACAGGCCAATGTCTAAGCCTCGAAGGTCTGCGACATGGATGTGGTCAGATGAAGATAGACCAGCGAGTCCCAAGATCCATTTACCACACAGTCTTAGGGATATTTACATTCCGAAGGTCAGCCAGAAGTTGGATTTGTCCATCCCAGTCTATGTGAGTAAATGGGATTTGGGGAGTGTGACCCATTGCCATGTCTGTTCTGACCCATAGTTTCCAGAATTGACGCTGCACTAAAAGTAATGTCTTCGGGATTCTTGAAGAAACAGAAGGATCTGATTGAGATTCAGATTCATAGTTATTTACCACGTGCATATCGAAACTTACAGTGCAATGTGTCATTTCGGTTGACAAGCAACACATCCAAGGATGTGCTGAGGCCAGCTAGCAAGTGTCACCACACATTCTGGAGCCAACATAGTGTACAGTCATAGAGTCATAGAACATTAAAGCAGACAAACATGGCATTCAGCCCATCTAGTCTGTGCTGAACCATTAATCTTCCTTGTCCCATTGACCTGCACCTGGACCATAGTCCTCCATACCCCTCTCATCCATATAACTATCCAAATTTCTCATAAATATCCAGATGGGGAACCAGGCCAGCTACTAAGGACATTTCTGGATCAACTGGCTGGAGTGGTCACTGAGCTCTTGTGTCATCAATCTGAGATACCCATCTGCTTCAAGCAGGCTTCAATTATCCCAGTGCTTAAGAAGAAGATGCTAACCTGCGTTAATGACTATCGATCAGTAGTACTTACATACATGGTGATGAAGTGTTTTGGGAGGTTGCTGATGAAACTTATCAACTCCTGCCTGACAAGAGACTTGGATCCGCTCCAATTTGTTGACCAGAGTAACAGGTCCACAGCAGATGCTATCTCATTGGCTCTTCACTCAACCCTGGAACATCCGGCCAGTTAAGATGCATACATCAGGATGCTCTTTATCAACTACAGTTCAGTAATCAATACCATCATCATCTCAAAACCAATAAGCTCAAGGACCTTGGTCTCAGTACCTTCTTCTGCAATCGGATCCTCAATTACCCCACTTGCAGACCCCAGTCAGGTCAGATTGGTAACAACATCTCCTCCATGATCTTACCCCTGACATTTCCTCTGTACCTACTTCCAAGCACCTTAAAACTGTGCCCCATCATGCTAGCCATTTCGGCCCTGGGGAAAAGCCTCTGACTATCCACACCATCAATGCCTCTCATCATCTTATACACCTCTATCAGATCACCTCTCATCCTCCGTCGCTCCAAAGAAAAAAGGCCAAGTTCACTCAACCTATTCTCATAAAACATGCTCTCCAATCCAGGCAACATCTGTGTAAATCTCCTCTGCACCCTTTCTATGGTTTCACATCCTTCCTTTAGTGAAGTGACTAGAACTGAGAACAGTACTCCAAGTGGGGTCTGAAATAGCTGCAACATTACCTCTTGGCCCCTAAACTCAATCCCATGATTGATGAAGGTCAATACACCGTATGCTTTCTTAACCATAGTGTCAACCTGTGCAGCAGCTTTGAGCATCCTATGGACTCAGACCCCAAGATCCTGCTGATCCTCCACACTGCCAAGAGTCTTACCATTAATATTATATTCTGTCATCATATTTGACCTACCAAAATGAAGCACTTCACACTTACCTGGGTTGAACTCCATCTGCCACTTCTCAGCTCAGTTTTGCATCCTATCAATGTTCTGCTGTAACCTCTGACAGTCCTCCACACTATCCACAACACCTCCAACCTTTGTGTCATCAGCAAATTTACTAACCCATCCCTCCACTTCCTCATCCAGGTCATTTATAAAAATCATGAAGGGTAGGGGTCATACAACCACCAAGATGCTTTTCTTCACTCAGCTTCATTCACCCATCACTGAAATGTTCTCACAACTTAATGACTCACTTTCAAGGACTCTTCCATCTCATGTTCTCAATATTTATAGCTTATTAATAATTATTTGTTATTACACATTTTTCTCAGCTCAAGCTGGTAAAACCTGAGGTACGGGCAATAGCCAAGTACATTCTGAGGCACAACACTGGTGACTGACCTCCATGCAGTATATGACCCATCTCCAACCACTCTTTGCCTTCTGTGGGCAAGCCAGTTCTGGATCCACAAAGCAATGTCCCCTTGGATCCCATGCCTCCTTACTTTCTCAGTAAGCCTTCTATGGGGTACCTTGCCAAATGCCTTGCTGAAATCCATATACACTACATCTACTGTTCTACCTCCATCAATGTGTTTAGTCACATCCTCAAAAAATTCAATCAGGCTCGTAAGGCACAACCTGCCTTTCACAAAGCCACCTGACTACTCCTAATCATATTATGCCTCTCCAAATGTTCATAAATCCTGCCTTTCAGGATCTTCTACATTAACTTACCAACTGCTGAAGTAAGACTCACTGGTCTATAACTTCCTGGGCTATCTCTACTCCCTTTTTTGAATAATGGACAACATCCGCAACCCTCCAATCCTCTGGAACCTCTCCCGTCCCCATTGCTGATACAAAGATCATCACCAGAGGCTCAGCAATCTCCTCCCTCGCCTCCCACAGTAGCCTGGGGAACATCTCATCTGGTCCCAGTGACTTATCCAACTTGATGCTTTCCAAAATCTGCAGCACATCCTCTTTCTTAATATCTAAATGCTCAAGCTTTTCAGTCCGCTGTAAGTCATCCCTACAAATGCCAAGATCCTTTTCTTCACTCAGCTTCACTCATCCATCATTGAAATGTTTTCACAACTTATTGACTTTTAAGGACTCTTCATCTCATGTTCTCAATATTTATAGCTTATTAATAAGTATTTGTCATAACACATTTTTCTCAGTTCAAGCTGGTAAAACCCGAGGTACGGGCAATAGCCAAGTACATTCATTTCTCAATTGCTAGGAGCTTTCAGTCTATTCTAGTAATGTTTAGTATTGTGGCTTTCTGAGGATTTACATAGATATTGCTGTGTAACCCTAATTGTTTAATGCTATTGTGTAGTGCCTTTGGGATGATACCAGTTGTAGATATTACTATTGTGACAGTGTATACCCTGTTCATGTTTCAATTTCCTACTTTAACTTGGCATATTTCTGGTGTTTTTCACTTATTGATTTCTGTATGTTAGGTGTGTTTGGAACGGCTGTATTTATTAAGTTAGTTTTGCTTGTTTGTTTATCCTGTATTATTATATATGGATGGTTATTATGAATTGTCTTATCTGTAATAATGAACCAATTGTAATATAATGTATGGTATTCTGACTCTAAAGCTGGATCAGGCTTGTAGTTATAGTAAGGTATGATTTCTTTTAAGAGTTTTTATTTTAAAGCAAGATTTTGGTGAGTGATGTTTGCCACTTGATTGTACCTGAGTAAGTAATCAGATTGAGTTAAACCGCTGCAGGATCCTGTAATGTGTTGGATTGCTTCTAGCTTCTCTTGGCATTTTTGAGATTAATCACCTTGAATTTGTTGGTCTTTTATTATGTATTTTTGATATATGGAGGTTCATGCTCTTCCATTAGTTAACTTTTTTTTTCAATAGTGATAATTTCTTCATTTTCCTGGGTTGTATTTGCATTTGACTTCAGTGGTGTGTACTTCTTACCAGAATTGCATGTGTTTACATATAGTGCTTATTCCTGTTTTCACTGATGAAAATATATCCTCAAAAATTTTACCTGATTGTTGTGTACATTCTTAATGTCTGTTATTCTTCTTCACTGTTGTGTCTAGGTAGTGATAATTTAAGCACATTTGACAGTATACAATGTTTTTTGAAATCTGTCATTTCAGTTCTTATTTTTCTTTGTAAATTTTCCAGATCCATTTCAAACCAAGATATTATGCCAAAATAATACACTACTATAGGCATAGCAAGAGTGCTTATTGCCTTTGTTATATTTTTATTGTTGAGCTTTTTTTTGATAGATTTTCTTAAGCCTTGAAATAAAATTTGTCAGAAGTTTTTCCTTTATCGCACTATGATCTGTTTACCTGGCTTGTTGATGTTCCAGATACTGATATGTTTCATATTTATCCATCAGTTTTATTGTATCCTGCTGCTCGGTTTTGTATTCTATAGGCTCTACCTTCCCCTCCATCTATCTTCATATCATCTGCAAACTTGATTACAAAGCCATCAATTCCAAATCACTGACATACAATTGAATTGACTTTATTTCTTTCATCCTCCACATACGTGAGGAGTAAATTCTTTACATTATGTCTCCATCTAAATGGGCAATGTGCAATCATAGTAATATATAATGATTTATAATAATTAGAACAGTCAATGTAGTATAGAGTACATTCAAATCAGTGTCAGTTCATCAGTCTCAACATGAGTGAATATGCAGATGCTGGAAATAAATAAAAACACAAAATGCTGACAGAACTCAGCAGGCCAGACAACATCTATGGGAGGAGGTAGTGACAACGTTTCGGGCCAAAACCCAAAGGGTTCCCATAGATGCTGTCTGGCCTGCTGAGTTCTGCCAGCATTTTGTGTTTTCAGTTCATCAGTCTGATGGCCTGGTGGAAGAAGCTGTCCCGGAGCCTGTTGCTCCTGGCTTTTATGCTGCGGTACTGCTTCCCGGATGGTAGCAGCTGGAATGGTTTGTGGTTGGGGTGACTTGGGTCCACAATGATCTTTCAGGCCCTTTTTTTACACCTGTCTTTGTAATTGACCTGAATCATGGGAAGTTCACAGCTACAGATGCACTGGGCTGTCCTCACCACTCTGCAGAGTCCTGCGATTAAGGGAAGTACAGTTCCCATACCAGGCAGTGATGCAGCCAGTCAGGATGCTCCCAATTGTGTCCCTGTAGAAAATTCTTGATATCTGGGGAACCATAACAAACTTCTTCAACCTTTTGAGGTGAAAGAATACAATACGTAAAGAAGTGGAACCATCACTAACCCCTCCAGCCAAATCGAAAAGGACACTTGTATTCCTACTCTTTGCCTCCGGCCAGTCAGCCAATTGGCTATGCAAACTAGTAGCTTTTCTGTAATACCATGGGCTCCAGTTAAGCAGCCTCATATGGGGCATCTTGTCAAAGGCCTTCCGAAAATCCAAGTAAACAACATCCACTGACAAACAAGGGAATATCTGGAATTCCAAACAACGCACACAAAATGCTGAAGAAGCTCAGTAGGTCAGGCAGCATCTATGGAAAAGAGTACAGCCGATATTTTGGGCTGAGACCCTTCATCAGACCCAACATCCACTGACTCTCTTTGTCTATCCCACTTGCCATTTCCTCAAAGAATTCCAATATATGTATCGGAAGATTTCCCCTTTGGAAGACCCTGCTGATTTTGCCTCTGAGAATCCCAAAAGCTCATCTTTAATAAAAGCCTCTAATGTCTTCCAACCATTGAGGTCAAGCCTGTAATTTCCTTTCTTCTGCCTCTCTCCTTTCTTGAAGAATGGAATAATGTTTGCAATGTTTCAATCCTCTGGAGCCATACCTGAACCTATTGATTCTTGAAAGATCATAACTAATGTTTCCACAATCACATCAGTTACCTCATTCAGAACCCTGGGGTGTAGCCCGTCTGGTCTAGGTATCTTACCTACCTTCAGACTTTTCAGCTTTCCCAAGCAGCTTCTCCCTAGTAATAGCAACTGCACTCACTTCTGCCCCCTGACACTCTCAAACTTCCGTCATTCTTCCACAGTGAAGGCTGATGCAAAATACTTATTTAGTTCAACTGCCATTTCTTTGTCTCCCATTACTATCCCTCCAACATCATTTTCTAGTGGTCCAATATCCACTCCATCTCTGTTCTGAGAAGTCTTTTTGTATCCACTTTAAATTATTAGCTAGCTTTCCTTCATATGTCATCTTTTCCTTCTTAACCCAAGACCTCTAATTCTAGCATTATCCAACCTCAGTGGGAAAAGCCTGTTGGTATTTGCCCTTTCTATGACCCTTGTAATTTTGTGCACCTCTGTCAAAACTCCCCTCAATCCTCTATGTTCAAAGAGATTCATCTTTCCACAGACAGCCATGAAACAAAGAAAATCATGGAACCCGTTCAAAGAAAAACACCACCACCCCTCCCACATGCAAAATAAAAACAATTTGCGGAATGACAAAAAATAAAACTGAAAGAAAAACAGAATAGAAAACTTCAACACACAAAGTCATTGAAAGAGTCCAGGCATAGTCCGTACAGCTCAGCTCTATTCAGTCTAGTGCAGTGTTGTCATTAACTGCAGGACACTCCCAACAAAATCGCACAAAGTAGCAACAGAAAAGTGACCAGAAACCTGAAACACATCATAACGTGAACTACAGAGTCTAATCTTCAAACTGTGGATTAAACCTTGCCAGAAAATGCACCACAAAATATAGATCACAGGCCCCAGCAACAGCAGAACCATATTGGGAAAAAAAGGAAGATGTAAAAGAAGCAAAAGAATCCTTGATCGCATTGTTCACTGGTGCCATCTTTTTCAGAATAGAGGGAATAAAGTATTAACCTATTCAACCTTTCCCTATAACTCAGTTTCTCAAGCCTCAACCTTGTAAATTTTCTCTGCACCCTTTCAATCATCTTTACAACTTTCCTGTAGGTAGGTGAACAAAACTGGATACAATACTCCAAAGTAGACCTCACTGTCATTCTATACAATTTCAACATAACATCCCAACTCCTCTACTCAATACATTGATTATTGGAGACTAACGTGCCAGAAACTTTCTTGACAAATCCATCTACCAGTGGCCCTACTTTCAAGGAATTATGGATCCGTATCCCCAGATCCTTCTGTTCTGTCACACTGCTCAGTGCCTTACCCCTCACATGTAGGACCTACCCTGGTTGGTCTAAAGCGCAATACCTCACACTTGTCTGTGTTAAATTCCATCTGCCATTTTTCAGCCCTCTTCGCCAGCTGGTCCAGATCTCTCTGCAAGCGCTGTTACTCTTTCTCACTGGCCACTACATCCCCAATCTTGGCGTCATCTGCAAACTTGCCGATCCAGTTCACCACATTACCATCCAGATTGTTGAGACAGACGACAAACAACAATGGACCCAACAGTGATCCCTGCAACACTCCACTGGTCATATGCCTCCAGTCAGAGAGGCATCCATCTACAACTACTCTCTGGCATCTTCCACAAAGCCAATGTCTAATCCAATTTACTTCTAATCCAACCATCTTCATTGCCAAGCAACTGAACCTTTCTGACCAACCTTGCATACAAAACCTTGTCAAAGACCTTGCTAAAATCTATGGAGAAAACTTTCACTGCCTTGCCTTCACCAACTTCCCTAGTACCTTCCTCAAAAAAGATTTGTTAGATAACACTAAGCATGCGCAAAGCAATGCTGACTATCCCTAAACAGTCCTTGTCCATCCAAATACTCATATATCTGGTCCCTTAGAATAACTTCCAATAACTTTCCTACTACTGATGTCAGGCTCACTGGCCTATAATCTCCTGGTTTATTCTTAGAGCCTTTCGTAAACAACGGAAAAACATTAGCTATCCTCCAATCCTCCAGCAGCTCAGCCATGGCTAAGGATGTTTTAAATATCTCTGCTAGGGACCCTGCAATTTCTGCACTTGCCTCCTATAGGATCTGAGGGAATACATTGTCAAGCCATGGGGATTTATCCATCCTAATTCATCTCAAGACAGTAAACACCTCCTCCTCTGTATAGAGGCCCATGACCTCACTGCTGCATTGCCTCACATCTGGAGACTCTGTCTTTGTCTCCTGACTAAGTACATATGCAAAAAATCCATTTAACATCTCCCTCCTCTTTCAGCTCTATACATACATTACCATTCTGATCTTCCAGTGGAGCTATTTTGTCCTTTGCTATCCATTTGCTCTTAACGTATCTGTAAAAACCTTTAGGACTCCCTTTCACCTGTCTGCTAGAGCAATCTCATGTCTTTCAGTGTTTAAGTGTTTTAAGTGTTCTCTTTAATTTCTCATATTTCTCATGTACCACATTTGTTCCTGTCTGCCCATACCTGCTAGGTACCTCCTTCTTTTTCTTAACCAGTGCTCAATATCTTTCAAAAACCAATGTTCCTTAAACCTGTTATCCTTGTCCTTTGTTCTGACAGAAATGTAGGAAGTCTGTACTCTCGAAATTTCACTTTTGAGGGTCTCCCAAGTACACCTTTGCCAGAATCCAACCTGTCCCAATCCAGACTTGCCCGATCCTTTGTGATATCATCAAAAATGGCCTTTCTCCAATTTACAATCTCAGTCCAAGGTCCAGATTTACCCTTTTCCATGATTACTTTGAAACTACTACCTGCCCTGTCTCTTTCTCTAATAGAAGATCTAGTAACACACTCTCTCTAGTTGGGACTTCTATGTACTGATTAAGGATGTTTTCTGGAACAAATTTGACAAACTGTTTTCCATCCTGCCCTTTTACAGTATGGGAGTCCCATACAATATGTGGACAGTTGAAATCACCTTCTTACACAACTTTGTGTTTTTTGCAAGAGTCAGCGGACGCTCTACAAATTTGTTGCTCTAAATATCGCATACTTTTGAGTGCTCTAAAATATATCAATCCCATTACCATGTTCATACCTTCCCTATTGCTCAGTTTTACCCATGAACCTCATTAGATGTATCCAGTCTGTTCTGAATGAGCACAATAATGATATTTTCTCTGACTAGTAATGCCACCACTTTCCTTTCAATCCCTCCCACTCTATCATGTCTAAAACAATGAAACCCCAGAATACTAAGCTGCTAGTCCAGCCCCTCCTGCAACCAAGCCTCAATAACGGCTACAGTGTCATAATTCCATGTGCTGATCTATGCCTAAAGCTCATATGCCTTTCCTTAAATAATCCTTGCATTGAAATATATGCAGTTCAGAACACTAGTCCCTCCATGTTTGACCTTTTGATTTCTGACCTTCTGTGTATGCTGAACAACATCTTTCTCCACTACCTGTTCTGGTGCTTTGGTTACCATCCCTCTGCGACTCTAGTTTAACCACCCCCGTGCAGTACTAGCAAACCTTCCCAATGGGATATCAGTCCCTTTCCAGTTCAGGTCCAAACCATCCTTTCTGTACAGGTCCCACCTTTCCTGGTAGAGAGGCCAGTAATCCAAAAATTTGAAGCCCTCCACCCTGCCTGAATTCCTTAGCTACGTGTTAAAATGTATGATATTCCTATTAGCACCTGAAATGGGTAGCGATCCTGAGATCATAACCCTGGAGCTCCTGCTCTTTAACTGAGCACCTAACTCCTTGAACTCACTTTGTAGAGCCTCATTACCCTTCCTACCCATGTCATTATTACCGATGTGGACCACGACTTCTGGTTGTTCACCCTCCCACAAGAATGCTGTCGACTTCATGTGTGACCCTGGCACTTGGGAGGCAACAAACTATCTTGTTCCTGTTCACAGAGCCTCCTTTCTGTTCTCCTAACCTCCCTCACCCCGCCCCCTCTCAATAATCCAGAGTTCATCCAGTTCCAGCTCCATTTCCTTAGCATGGTCCTTACAACTTCTTTAGAAGTTGTAGCTGAATGCATTTCTTCTGGGTGACATCATCAGGAACACTACAGGTCTTCCTAAATCCCTCAAGAGAAGCAGTCCACTATTCTGCCTGACATCTTCCCTCTTCTAAATGTTCAATAAGAAAGAAAGAATAAAATAAAATCTTGCTTCAGCCAACACCCCTCCTCTCCAAAGCGTCAACTCACCATTCCAGCACTGGCCCTCTCCCACAATAGCTGATTGCACCTTTGGCTACTTCCCTTAAACTTAACTTTTTTTTATTGGATCTTGCCAAGTATCTAGTTAAGGAAATCTGGTGTTTCCTCGGGAATTATGTGCACAACTTTTTTAAACTCTCTCTCCCTCCAAGAAATCCAGTGTCTCCTTGGAACTGTGCTGTGTAAAATGTTTAGCAGAACAAACCAGGGCACAATGACAAAACAACAGCAGTACAACAAGCCCCTATCCCCTTCCCCCCCACACACACACACATACACAGTCCTTCAACAACCTAAACCACTGAATTTCATGAAGGATGAAGTGTAACTGTAAATGTAAACTATAAGTGAAAAATAAAACAAGCAGCTTTGAAATACACTCAATGGCCACATTATTACATACTCCTATTATTAATGCAAATATCTAATCAGCTGATCATGTGTCAGCAACGCAAAGCATGCAGCCATGGTCAGGAGGTTCAGTTGTTGTTCAGACCAAACGTCATAATGTGGAAGAAATGTGATCTCAGTGACTTTGACTGTGGAATGATTGTTGGTGCCAGATGGGGTGGTTTGAGTATCTCAGAAACTGCTGATCTCCGGGGACTTTCATGCACAACAGTCTTTGGAGATTACAGAGAATAGTGTAAAAAAAATCTAGTGAATGGCAGTTCTGTGGGTGGAAATGCCTTTTTAATGAGAGAGGTCAGAGGCAAATGGCCAGACTGGTTCAAGCTGACATGAAAGTGACAGTTACTTCAATAACCTTGCATTACAACAGTGGTGTGCAGAAGATCAGCCCTGAATGCACAACATGTTGATCCTTGATGTGGATGAGCTGCAACAGCAGAAGACCACAAACAAACACGCAGTGGCTACTTTATTAGGTACAGAAGGTACCTGGTGAAGTGTCCACTGAGTGTGGAGTGTATCAGTCCTGCGACACAGAGAGCTCAGCAGTGTGCATGTGGCAGTGCAAGACCTTGTGTGTAAATCTCACGATGCGTTTCAGAGGAGTGAGTGGTGAAATACTGGACAGCCTGAATGTGCCCATAATTAGAAACTGATCCAAATCCTGAACATAATTCAAAATTCAAGATTGATCAGTGTCATTTCCTGTGCACAAGTGTAAGGAGAACAAAACCATTCCTACTCTGGATCTGATGCTGCACAGAATAAAGAACACAATAATAATAATAAAAAACAGACACAGTAAATATAAATGAGTAAGAGAGCTCATACACATAGATTGATTGTACATCCATAAAGTGATGCCAGGCTGCACATAAGGTGAGTGATGGGAAATAATAAAGTAGTGATGGAGTTAGTGGATGGAGGTGTTGATCTGCCTTACTGCTTGGGGAAAGTAACTGTTTTTGAGTCTTGTGGTCCAGCTGTGGATGTCACATATCCTCCTCTCTGTTGGGAGTGGGACAAGCAGTCCATAAGTCCTTTATGACATTACTGTCCTTTTTCCAGCTCCTTTCTGTATATATATCCTTGATGGTGGGTAGCCTGGTGCCAGTGATGCGTCGGGCAGTTTTGACTGCCCATTGTAGAGCCTTCCTGATAATAGTGGGGTATTATTCTGAAGAGAAATTTATGACGTTAAATAAGATTTAGAAAGTAAGTATAGATTGAATGTAATAAAAATGAACTAACTGCACAGGAGAAATTGTGCAGAACTAATTAAGCAATCTTCTAATTTCCTACATGCCTGAACTAGTGTGGATAACTTGACTCACCTCACCTCTGAACTGATTCCACAAACTACTTTCACGACTCACTTTCAGGACTCTGCAACTCGTGTTCTCAGTGTTTGTTGTCTTTATCTTTGCTAATGGGAATCGTTTTATAAATTCTACTGTATTCCTTTATTTTCCCATATATTGCTGCTAGAACATGAAGCTCAAGGTAGTACATGGCGACATATGCTCAGTGGCCACTTTATTAGACGTCACCTGTCCGTAATCAAGTGGCCGCAGAGCATATGTTCATGGTCTTCTGCTGCTGCAGCCCATCCACTCAAGGCACAATGTGTTGTGCGTTCAGAGATGCTCCTCCAGTCCGTGGCAACAACGTTTGTGATTGCACAATGACACTCTGGGCAGGATGCCTGCAAAGTCCCACAGTTTTCCAGGGAGTCCCCATGAAAAAGAGGGAGGGAAAGCACTTAGGTCACATTTCTTTCCCGTTCTGATCTAAACAACAACTGAACCTCTTGACCATGTCTGCATCTTTTATGCACTGAGTTGCTGCCACATGCCTGGCCGATTAGATATTTGCATTAATGGGCAGGTGTACCTAATTATGGGGCCACTGAATGTTTATAGACACAGGGAAAGCCTGCAGATGCTGGAAATCCAAAGCAATGTATACAAAATGCTGGAGGAACTCAGCAGACCAGGCAGCATCTATTGAAATGAGTAAACAGTTAGCATTTAGGGTTGAAACCCTTCTTCAGAAAAGGAAGAAGATGCCAGAATAAAAAGGTGGTGGGAGGAGGAGGAGGGTAACTGGAAGGTGAAAGGTGAAGCTAGGTGGGTAGGAAAGATAAATGACTGGAGGGAAAACATTCTGTTAGGAGAGGAGCGTGGACAACAGGAGAAAGGGAAGGAGGAGGGGACCCAGGGTGAGGTGATTGGCAGGTGTGAAGAAGAGAGAGTCCTGAGAGGAGAATAGAGGAAGAGGGGAGGGAAATGTTTGTTTACTGAAGGAGAAATTAATATTCACGGCATTAGGTTGGAGGCTACCCAGATGGAATACCAGGTGTTGCTCTGCTACCCTGAGGATGGAGTTACTTTGGCACAAAGACCCCATGGACCGACATGTTGGAATGGGGATGGGAATCAGAATTACAATGTTTAGCCACCGGGAAGTTCTGCTTTCGGCAGCTGGCGTGGAACTGCTCATTGAAGCAGTCTGCTGATTTATGACAAATCTCTTTGAAGTGCAGGAGGCCGCATTGGGATACTGGGCACAATAGACGACCCCAGCAGTCTTGCAAGTCTCACCTAGAAGATGCGTTTGGGGCACTGAATGGAGGTGAGGGAGGTGTATGGGCAGGTGTAACACTTAGGCTGCTTACAGTGCCAGGAGGGATGAATGGACAAGAGAATCATGGAGGGAACGATCCCTGTGGAAAGTGGAGAGATAGGGAGGGAGGCAGGTAAAATATGTTCAGTGGTAGAAACTTTGATGATAAATATTATTTGACTTTGACCCTGTAACACTCGCTTTGTCTAGTGGCATGACCTCGGGGATGATGACTCCCTGCTCGGCCAAACTTTAGAACTCTTGTTTGGGTGGATGCTGTGTGAAGTGTCCCCTGTGTCAAATCAGTACCCCAAAATAACAAACAGTACACAATATGCGGTTAAACAAGCAAGATTTTATAACTCTTACTTTGACTATTAAAGAACAAAATATAAAATAAAAAGTTCAAAGAATTTTGTTAATCAGTTGGTGCACAATTCGTTGGAGCTCATGGTTTCCCCTTCGCTGATCCTCCTCCAATCATCGTCGACCTCCAGACTCCTGCCGGAGGGTCAGGCAGGCCAGTGACTCCTCAAGTCATGTCTCCTCTCTTCATTCCCCTCATGCCTTCTGGCCAAAGCCAGCGAAAACAAACAGGAAGAAAAACATCTTTCCCATTGGTTAAAGTCCCATTATCACAAGTCATAACCCAAACATTACAGCTACAGAGAAACCATTACATTAGCAGTTAACAGTAGAGAGAAGCCATTACAACCCCTTGGAGCCTCTTTATGTTCTCTTCATGACTTACTCTCCAATGGCTGTGTCATCAGCACAGTGGTGTAGTGGTTAGCACAACATTAGAGCATTAGAGTTCAGAGTTCAATCCCAGCATCCTCTACAAGGAGTTTCCATACATCCTCCCTGTGGAATGCGTGGGTTTTCTCTGGGTGCTTCAGTTTCCACTCACAGTTCGCAGTGTACCAAATAGGTTAATTGGTCATTGTAACTTGTCCCATGATTAGATGAGGGTGAAATCGGGGTTGCTGGGTGGCGCGTCTCAAAGGGCTGATCAGGAGTACTCTGTGCAGTATTGCTAAATAAAAAACAAATAAGTAAATAAATAAAATCACAGAAGGGACTCCAGGTAAATCACCCCATGGACACTGAAGTTTTGGCCACAGGCAGAGAAGATGAAGTTGAGGTATTTGCTACACACATGCAGGCACAGGTGCAATAACAAACTTACTTACAGCTGTATCATGGGCTCATAGCGTTAAAGACATCTAACTAATTGTGCAATTCTTGGAGTCTCTTTAACTGATGATGCATGTGATAAGAACGTTTTTCATTGCTGCATCAGAATTATAATTTTCGTTAGTCCTCTCAGTACTTCCGTTAATGTGCAATGCGCTCCTAATAACCCTTGTCTATTTAGCACTCTTGGGGACTATTATTGTTCGATAAACTCTGGTGGACACGCTGCATGTGTCTTTTCTCTCCCTTTCTCATGGGGATTCCCTGAAAACCTGGGATGTTACAGACATCCAGCCCAGAAAATCACTGAGCGATCATGACCAACGCTACCAAAGGCTGGAATTGTCCCAGCAGCTGATCCGTATTTCTGATTTGTTAAAAACAATCATAAAGGCATGCTTCTGATTAAAAACAACCAAAATAAAGAGTTTTGGAAATACGCCACAGGTCAGGCATGATCTGTACAGGGTGAAATTGCCAAGGCTAGTCAATTTTAAGCTCAGTTACAGGAAACTATGGAGGGGAATAAACAGCTTTGTTTTGGATCAGGCCCCTGTCATCCTGGGAATCTCTGGCCCATGCCCATTGAGAAGAAATTGAGATGGTGTTGAGAACTTCGAGCTAACATATTTGGAAGCACAATATTGTTGGTGGAAGGAGAGCGCCATCCCCACAGATCTGTTGGTCAGTTAAGCCCCACTTCCACTGTTCATCAGAACCCACAGATCTGAAGTGAAAGCAAGTCATCTTTAACCCATCTGGAACACCCAAGAACAACTCTGTTTTCTAATGTGTTGGTGGGACCAAAAAGCAACAAAGCCTCCATGATTGAAGTGGAGGAGGTTCAGGCCACTAACCACAATCATCTCTTACCCTTTGCTCAAACTGCACCAGAATAAGTGGATCAACATCTACAGTCACCTAAAGACCCAGTGACGGGAGAACACACACGCGCACACATGCATGCGCACGCACGCACGCACACACACACACACACACACACACACACACAAAATCAGAAGGCAGCATCAATGGAAAAGAGTAAACAGTTGACATTTTGGGCTGAGACTCTTCTTCAGGACTGGAAAGGGAGAGGTCCAGCTGGGACCCATACAAGTGCTTATGGCTACACCTTTGGTTTGAAAGAAGTGGGAGCAGGCAAAGAAGAAATTATTGAGGGTGAGAACTAGTTCTGCTATATGGAGGAGAACGGTGGTGGAGGGGAACTGGTTGGGTCTGGTGTTCAGAAAGAAGTGGAGAGCTTTAAGGCCCTCCTGATGGGCAATGTAGGGACTGGACATCCATATAGAAAATAGAACATCATATCTGACTCAAGTAATCGTACTACTAGGTTGAGAAATTAAAGCCAAGGGTAAAAGATAATGCTTGAGACATCACCTCTTCCATGGCTTCAAACCCATGAGGGAGGGAGACAGAAGAGAGGTCAGTTAGCTGGACTTAAGCAGTTTGGGAAATGTTGGAATCCATTATTAAGAATGAGGTTTTGGGGTGCTTGGTGGCACATGTTAAAGTCAGCTTGGTTTTGTCAGGGCGCTGGAGCAGGGATCCAATCACAGACCCAGTACTGTGCATACAGTGATATTAATGGAGTAACAAATCCAAAGGTGCAAACAAAGTCAGCATCAATGTTCATGCAGCGATCAAAACATCCAGAGAAATCCAAAAATCAGAATCAGGAAACAGGCAGAGTCGATATTCAGATGGACAAAGTTCAGATACAAATGCTGGAAAGACTCAGGAAGATTCACTGGCACAATCTGTCCACAAACAGGTGAAAACACTGGACTGAAATACACTGAGCAATAAATAGAGAGGCAGATGATAGGTGGAGCACAATCAGACTCAGGTGGCAGCAATACAAGTAATAATGAGAAACAGATGAGAGATGGAGTACTCAGTGATACAGGGGCCGGAGTAGAGCAGGAGCGGGGACAGAAGCACATGGCAATACAAAACCACAGACTGACAGCTGGGGGAAACACACAAAAAGACAGAGTTCAACTGGAGGTACTGACAATACCCTCCCCCCTCCTCCCCCATGGACGCCTCCTGGCGTCACGGTAGTTAGAGCTGAGTGCTAGAAATGAAAGTCCCTGATGAGAGAGGGGTCCAGGAGGTTATAGGCAGAGACCCAGCACCTCTCCTCAGGACCATAGCCCTCCCAGTCCACAAAGTACCGGAGGCCACGGCCCCAGTGACGAATGTCCAGCAGTCGACACACCGTGAAGGCCTCTGACCCATTGATGAACTGTGGGGGAGGGGAGGCTTGTGGACAGGACACAAGGAGTGGTTCATGAAAGGCTTGATGCAGGACACATGGAAGGTGTGATGAATACAGCGGAGAGTGGAGGGGAGCTTGAGAGGGACAGCAGCAGGGCTGATGACTTTAGCAATGGGAAGGGGGTCGAATGAAGTGAGGGACAAGCTTGCAGGAATCCACCTTGAGGGGCAGGTCTCAGTTTGAAATCCACACACACTGTCCCAGGGGGTAATGTGGGGCCTTGGAGTGATGGCGGTCAGCTTGATGCTCAATCCTAGCAGAGGCATGGAGAAGTGCAGAAGGGCAGCCTCCATGTCCACTGACAATGACGGATGAATGCCTCGGCAGATGGAAAGCCAAACTCCTCCTCCTGGGCAGGAAACAGTGGAGGTTGGTCGCCAAGGCAGCACTCTAAGGGGGACAGACCAGTGGATGAGGACAGATGAGAGTTTATGGCATACTCGGCCCAGAGCAACTGCTGACTCCACGCAGAGGGGTTCTGGGAGACCAGACACCGCAATACTGTCTCTAGCTGTTGGTTGACGCACTCGGTCTGGCCATTGGTCTGTGAGTGGAATCCTGAAGACTGACTCACTGAGGCACCCAGAAGATTACAGAATGCCCTCCAGAAGTTGGATGTAAATTGAGGGCCCCTGTCTGACACATCTACAGGTAAACCATGTAATTTAAAACATGCAGACTAGTAATTTGGCTGTTTCTTTGGCCGAGGGAAGGAGTGAAGTGTACAGACTTGGAGAAATGGTCAACTACTGTGAGAATGGTGGTGTTACCATCTGATGGGGGAAGACCGGTGACAAAATCCAGGGCAATGCAGGACCAGCGTCTCTTGGGGATAGACAGGCGGGTGCACGGTTAGAATTCTTGCCTTGAGCACAGACCGAGCAGGCTGAGACAAAGTCGCGGATGTCATCTCCCATGCAGCGCCACCAGAACCGCCAACTGATGACGGCCTGAGTACGCCTGGTTCCAGGAGCATTTGATGGCTCTGGGCCTGTATTTGCAGCAGTTCAGAAGAATGAGGGGAGAATCCCATTGAAACCTAATTCTGCTCCTACATTTTAAGGCGTTATGAATTCGAGGGTCCTGTCAGGGAACACCCTGTGAATGTGAGGATGTACCTGAGGTCTCCTGGAAACGTTGAGGCTTTCCTGGGAACTTTTTAGAGATGTTTATACACACTGGGGGACGACCTGTAAATGTTTCGTTCTCCCGGGGAATCTCCGCAAAGTGTAAGTCACTCTAGTGAGTCTCTGTGAATGCAGACTACGTTTGTGGGGTTAATGCACTCTCAGAGTTTCGTTGCATGAGTTCATTTGCTCCCAGAATGTCATTGTAAGTGTTGATACCCTCCCAGGGAATTCCAGTTCGTGTGGTCAATCCCTTTGCAGTGTTTATACATTCCCAGCTGCTTCCTACAAATGCTGTTACACTCCAGAGGATTCCCCTCAAGTGCTGTATTGTAGCAGCACACATTATAAACACTCAGTGCCCACTTGGTCCAGTCCCTCCTCGACCTAATAAAGTGCCCACTGAGTGTACGTCTATGGTCTGCTGCAGCTGCATGGCTCAATGTATTGTGTGTTCAGAGATGCTCTTCTGCACTCCTCTGTTGTAATGTGTGGTTATCTGAGTTCCTGTCAGCTTGAACCCATCTGGCCATTCTCCACTGGCCTCTCTCATTAACAAGGCACTTTTGCCCACAGATCTGCTACTCTCTGGATGTTTTGTTTTTGTTTATTTGTACCATTCCTGGTAAACTCTACAGACTGTTGTGTGTGAGAATCCCAGGAGACCAGCACTTTCTGAGAGACTCAAACCAGCCCGTCTGGCATCAACAGTCAAAGTCCCTCAGACCACATTTCTTCCCAATTCTGAAAAGCCAAACTTGTTGACCACGTCTGCAGGCTTTGAGTTGCTGCCACATGATTGGTCAATCAGTTATTTGTATTAACATGCTGGTGTGCAATTGTTTTGAATAAAGTGGCCTCTGAGTGTTCATTCCCAGGATCCTTCATAAACGCTGACAGACCACAGCATCTGCTTGTAAATATTGATAATAGGGATGCCATAGGCAACTAAATCATTTGTTATGTCTAATATGGATGTTGATAGGTTCTTCATTAGTCAGGGAGTCAAAGGTTATAGGGCGAAAGCAGTAACAAGGGGTTAAAAGGGATAATAAATCAGCTCTGATGGAATGGTGGAGCTGACCTGATGGATTAAGTAGGCTAATTCCACTCTTATGTCTTATAGTCTCCCATGGGACTCAGCATTATGTGCCAGGTCTTATGACATGGGTGCTCATTGTCTATGATCATAATTGTTCCTGGCAATTTTTTTATATAGAAGTAGTTTGCCATCGCTTTCTTCTGGGCAGTGTCATTACAAGTTGGGTGGCCCCAGCCACAATCAATGCTCTTCAGAGATTGTCTGCCTGGCATCAGTGGTCACATAACTCATGATGTGCACTGGCTGCTCATACGACCCTCCACTGCCTGCTCCCATGGCTTCACGTGACGCTGATCTGGGGTGGGGGGGGGGTAAGCAGATGATATACTTTGCCCAAGGATGACCTGACAGCTGGTTTAGAGAAAGACCACCTCACACCTCCTTTGGAAGAGACATATCTTCAGAATACCACCCAGCCAAGGGACTACAACTTCAGTTAATACTCCTGCAAATTCTGGTGCTCAACCAGATACACCGTAAATATTGACATATGTTTGTGGATTCCATGTAAACATGGATGGAGACCCTGGTGTTCTGTCTAAATATTGACACAGTTCCTGATATTCTCTGCAAATGCTGAAATGCTGTCAGCTGTTTGCTTGCATTTGCTTTCAGGATGAACAGTTTCATCTGCCCACTGTTCACACTGCTGGGGAGCTTGACTGTATTGGATAGATAGATAGAGAGAGAGATAGGTTATTGATCCCAGAAGAAATTACAGCATCACAGTAGCATTACAAGTTCACAGATATACAATATTAGAATAGAAATAAGAAGAATAAATAAAATATAATTTATGTTAAACAGTCTACCAAGAGGGGGTTATCACTTCCCCGGCTATAGGTTGACTCATTATAGAGCCCAATGGCCGAGGGTAAGAATGACTTGATATAGCGTTCTTTAGAGCAGCGCAGTTGTCTTAGTTTATTACTAAAATTGCTCCTCTGTTCACCCAAGATGGCATGCAGAGGGAGAGAAACATTGCCAGGATTTTCCACAGGGTCCTTTGTTCTACCACAGCCTCCAGTGTGTCCATTTTGACTCCTATAACAGAGCCAGCCTTTCTAATCAGTTTATTGAGCCAGTTGGCATCACCTGTGTTGATGCCATTGTCCCAGCACACCACCGCATAGAAGATTGTACTGGCAACAACAGACTGGCAGAACATGTGAAGGAGAGGCCTGCATATTCCAAAGGACTTCAGTCTCCTCAGGAAGTAGAGGCAACTTTGGCCCTTCTTGAACACAGCCTCTGTGATGGTGCTTCACGCAAGTCTGTCATCCAGGTACACCCCCAGGTACTTGTAGGTCCTCACCATCAGTGATAACGGGGAGCAGTGGAGGCTTAGTCTTCCTAAAGTCCATCACCATCTGCAATAATCTTCTGTAAAGCAGCAGACCACAACTTAGTAGTACACCTCTCATTACTGATAACAAAATAAGTAAAATAACTTGGCCTGGAACACACACTCAAATATAATTGTATTTTATTTCTGCACAAGGAAAACATCATGTCACCCACACTGTCCTGGTCTGAAGAGAAAACTGCTATTTTTATACAGAAATGGCTAATCATTTATAGATATTGACCATTTGGTAAACTGTATATGTTTGAATTCCTTACTTGCAAGATCAATTGCCATTCACAATACAGGTGTTAAAGTCAATTGAAACTTCAGGCTGACAGCCGATGATATTTTGATGTTAATAAAGCTATTATTACTTCATTGTTGGGTTTATTTCACATTCCTGTCTCATCTGGCACCCCCTGTTGCATAAAGGGATGCTAGCTTTAGGAAGACCTTTTCTGGGCAAGTCTCACTGCAGAGGACTTTCTCATCTGGTTTGAGTATACACTGCCACTGGCACACACCCCATCTCATCTGCAGGAAACAATGGTGTCTCTGGCAGTTTCACCCGACTAAACTGCTCCAGGCTACCTTTGCCTGGATGTTGTCATTTAACCTTTACTGCAACTTCCACACACCTATGCTTCAACATTGCCCCCCCCCCCCATCACTTGAAGGGGTATCTTCACTCACCACCCCTCACACCGAGTTTCACAACCTACAGACACACTTTCAAGGACTCTTTACAATCCATGCCCTCAGTTTATTTTTTTTTAGCACATTTTGTCTTCTTTTGCACATCAGTTGTTTGTTAGTCTTTGTCTGTTTACATATAGCTTTTCATAAAATTGTATTGCATTTTCTTTTTTCGATTTTGACACAAGAGAACTTTGGATAGATACATGGATGGGAGGGGTGGGGTCTGGTTGCTGTTCAATGGGGCAACATGAGGCTTGTTTCCGTGCTGTAGTGCTCTAAGACTCTATGACACTTAGGGAGCTGAAATTACTATTACATTGGTTCTCCGATATATGATTTATAGAACAGCACAGCAACAGGCCCTTTGGCTTACAATGTTGTGCTGAACCAGTTAAATTAGTAATCAAATAGCCACCTAAACTAATCCCTTCTGCCTACACAATGTCCATATCCCTCCATTTTCCTCACATTCATGTGTCTATCTGAGCATCTCTTGTAAGTCTTTCACCAACCCAGGCAGCTCCACTCTCCGTGTGAAACAGAAATTGTCCACCACATCTCCTTTGAAATTACCCCGGTCATCTTAACTGCATGCACTCTGGTTTTAACATTTCAAACCTAGGAAAACCATGCTGTCTTTTGGAGAGATTCATGTTCTGGGAAAGGATGTGTACTAAGTCAAAAGATCATGAGGTCTTATTGAACCTAAGACAGTTTTAACTGCAGTGTTTAATTCTAGTCATATGTCTAAAAAATACAACAGCATTTGAGTGTTTTGAATGGGACTCCATCAACTCAATACCAATTTCTCTTCTTTGGATCAACTGTAATGACGTGCTTTAATGAAACCCTTGTGTTAGCTGGACTGTTTGAAATATACATGAACTATTACATCTGTTCATTGTGTGACCTTCCCTGAAAGGGAAAAAAATCATGCGTGTCATGTTCGTATTGGAAAGCACTCATGGAAAGCAAAGTAAATAATGCTTCCAGATTCGTCCTGTTTACGTTCGCCCTTGCTTACCGATACAAAGACAACAAGCACTTTGAAACAAATGGCTGGTTCTGGAATTACACCATGTTTGTGTCAATAGGGAAGCCTTGGGGTTCTGTAGTTTTTACATATCCTCTCAGTAGCCACTTTATTACGTAACTCCTGTACCTAATAAACTGACAACTTCAACATCTTTAGTCCTCTGCTCTGTGGCCCGTCCACCTCAAGGCTCAGCGTGTTGGGCATTCAGAGATGCTCTTCTGCACACCACTGCTTGAACCAGTCTGGCCATTCTCCTCTGACCTCTCTCATTAACAAGGCACTTGCACCCACAGAACTACCACTCACTGGATGTTTTGTTGTTTATCCCACCGCTCTCTGTAAACTCTAGAGCCTGCTGTGTGTGAAAATCTGCAGCTTCTAAGATATTCAAACCACATTGACTGACACCAACAGTCATTCCACAGTCAAAGTCACTGAGATCCCATTTCTTCCCCATTCTGATGTTTTGTCTGAACAACAACTGAGCCTCTTGTCCATGTCTGCATGCTTTAAAGCATTGAGATACTGCCACATCATCGGCTGATCTGATATTTGCATTAACCAGCAGATCTACAGGTGTACCTTATAAAGTGGCCAGTGAGTGTATCTGCATGCTCAGGTCCATGATGTCTTTGGAAACTGTCAGATTCTATTTCCTCTTCCAAGGCTGTTCCAAGGACATTATGTATCACATGCGGGGGTGGGGGGGTGGACATGGTGAATTGGGAATCACTGAAAATTGTTGGTGAATCAGAATCAGGTTAATTATCACTGACTAATGTCATCAACTTTTGTTTTGCAGCAGCAGTACAGTGCAAGGCATAACATGTCACAATAATAAACGTAGAAAAGATAAGCACTGCAAAAAGAGAGTAAAATGATGAGGTCATGTCCATGGACTGAAGTCAGAGAGGAAGAAGCTGTTCCTAAACCATTGATTCTGAGTTCTCAGGCTCCTGGCGCTGGTACAGAGAAGAGGGCCTGGTTTGGGTGATAAGGATGGCAACTTTGTGATACCTCACCTTTTGAAGATGTCCTTGATGCTGGGGAGGCTATTGCCCATCATGGAGTTGGCTGTTTTACCACTTTATGCAGCTTTTTCCATTTCTGAGCAGAGGCCACTCCGTGGCAGACAGTGATGCAACCAGTTAGAATGGTCTCCGTGGTACATCTGCAGAAATGTGCTTCTCTTTGGTGACACTGAACAAATCTCTTCAAACTCCAAAAGAAATATAGCCACTGTCCGGCTGTCGTCCTAGTGGCATCAATACATTGAGCCCAGGACAGATCTTCAGAGATGTTGACACTGAGGAACCTGGAACTGCTCACCCTTTCCCTTGATGAGGACTGGTGTGTGTTCCCTCGACTTCCCCTTCCTGAAGTCCACAATCAATTCCTTGGTCCTACTGACGCTGAGTGCAATGTTGTTGCTGTAACATCACTTAACCAGCTGATCTACCTTGCTCCTATATGCCTCCTCGTCAGCATCTGAAATTCTGCCAATGGTGTTGTCATTGGAGAATTTATAGAGCCCGTCTGAGCTGCGCCTAGCCACACAGTCACAGATGTAGAGAGTAGTGCATCCTTGAGTTGTGGAGGAGATGTTTTTTCTGACTCACACTGACTGTGGTGTCTTGAAGAGGAAATTAAGGATCCAGTTGCAGAGGTAGATGCACTGGCCCAGGTTTTGAAGCTTGCTCATTAGCTCTGTGTGGATGATGGTGTTGAACTCTGAGCTGTAATCGGTAACCCATTTGTCTTAACTACTGCTTATAAAAGCCTGCAAAATGTAGCGTATACAGGTCAGACCACCACAGGTGAAGCCCTCCGCTCCACTGAGCACATCTACATGGAGCGCTGTCGCAAGAAAGCAGCATCCATCATCAGTGATCCCTACCACCCAGGTCAATGTCTCTCCTCACTGCTGCCGTCAGGAAAGAGGCACAGGAGCCTCAGGACTCACACCACCAGGTTCGGGAGCAGCTATTACCCCTCAGCCACCAGCACGGATAACTCCACTCACTCCACAACTGAACTGATTCCACAAACTATTGACTCACTTCCAATGAATACACAACTCATATTCTGAATAGTATTTATTATGTATTTATCATTATTATTGTGTTTTCTTTTTGTATTTGCACAAATTGTCTTTTGCACATTGGCTGTTTGGTCATCTTTGCGTGTAGCTTTCCATTTCCTCTTGCATTGATTTGTTCTATGGTGAATGCCTGCAAGAAGACGAACCTCAGGTGAGATATACGTACTTTGGTAATAAACTTAGTTTTACTTTGAACTTTGTTCCTCTGCCTCATTGATGTTAAACCCAGCAGCATTACCACTAGTCCAGTCCCTGGACACACTCCTTTCTGCTGTTCAGACAGAATCATTAACTGACCTGTCACTTAGCATGTTCTGACCTTTCTTCATGTTTCCCTTTGAGGGTTGAACTAATGCTCAGGGTTAATAGTGGGACAACCTTTCGTAATTCACAAAATATTTGATGGATTTTGTATGAGTGCTATAAAATATTTGGTTAGTGACATAATCTTTGAGCTAAAATGCTCAACGTTGCTGTCTTATAATGATGCCAAGGTATTTTAGCAGATGGACACTGTTTGGCAAATGGAAAGAGAACAGAGAACTTTTCAATGTGCTGCTCAGTTGGTAAAAAATGCTGTGATTAGGCAAACAACAGCAGTTTGTCCTTTCAGCTAAATAATGGAATACAGGGGATTCTAGTTCTTTGGGACACATTGGGACCATTGCATTTTGGCTCAATTATACAGTTGCCACAACTAGCTGGTTTCATGGGAACAGTCAAAAGGCATAACAAGGACAAACTGCCATTTAACTGAGTAACAATTTACCCATTTAAATGAAATACAGAACAAGTTAGAACACTACCAATACTACTACAGTGCTATAAAACTGTGTATTAGTTCCTAGTAGTTATCAATGAAGGAATTCATCTGCCGTTTTTCTTTTGATTGACTGTAAATGAACAAAATCAGCGCAGACACCTGATGTAAATAATGGACTGTCTTCAAACAATACTTTACACAATTGCATCCTTCAAATCTTTATCTTCATTGTAACAGTCAAGATTATTACTGATACCTTCAACTTCTTGTTGAAGTAGTGAAATTGTTTCATTTTCACTCGCGGCCATTTCTGGCTCCAAATTATCTTACTGCTTATTTCCTGCCAATTATCATTAGCAAAAATGTCTTTTTGAAAACACACACTCAACTGGTGCTATTTAAAAACTGTTCAGTCTAAGCACGGTGAAGTACCTAATGGTCACACATGCGCATGGAACTGATATTAGCTAGAAACTGTTTGGCAGCAATGTCCTGCTTCAGTTAGGGGGCATAGAGTCCCAATTAAATGAAGGGAATCTAGATATTTCTCAACTAGTTTTTTATTCTCTGAGTATTGTCCCAAATAAGCAGCTTCCCTGATTAATCAATGGCCCAATTAACCAGATTCCTTTGTATTCTGGTCAAGATGGTGATGACCTGTGGTCTCCATCAAGGTTGTGGCTCAGTTGCTGTTCCGGTTTGTAGGGATGGTTTTGTGGACCCACGGAGGAGTTAAGGGTCAAGGCAGGGTTTAGGGACTGGGATGTGGGGAAAATTAGAGGTCAAGCAGGAGTTTAGCCTCCAGTCTGCGATCGAGGACTGGTGACATGGTGGATGGGTGATGAGGGATGTCGTGGTTGAATGTTAGGCTGGCAGACCAGCGAGGATGAGGAGGCCTAGTGTGTCGGTGAGTCGTCGGCATGCCCTGGGATCTGGGATTTCTGTGGGAAGGAGGCATGAGCAGTAGTAACCTGATAGGTACACAGATTGACAAAGATCACATTTTGAGGCCTAGTATTCAGGGTCTCACTCATCATAGAGACCTAATTCAGGGTCTCAGTCATTGGAGAGTCCTACATTTGAGGCCTAGTATGTGGGTTCTTGGGCATTAGTAAGTCCTGAGTTCGAGGCCTGGAGTTCAGGGTCCACATCTAGGGACCTGATTCATTGTCATTGGGGATCTGTCAAGTTCAATTTCAAGCTTAATTGTCATACATGGATACAGCCAAACTAAACAGTGTTCCTGTGCAGCCAAGGCATAAAACACAGTACCAACAGCCATATGCAGCTCAAGGCCCACATAGCACATGTAAGACAGCAAAAATATACAGTCACACACAAAAGAAAATAATAAAACTCTAGTCCCGGTGTGACATGTCCTGTAAATTGATGGTGCATGGGTGTTACCACACTGCACTGCCTCCGCTGTCTCCCCTCCTGGGTTGCTGCACCAGGCAAGCCTGCAGCATGAGGCTGAGGTCACCACTGTCAGCCTCACCAATAAACCAGTGAACTGGACTTCTAATGCCCAACAGGGCCTTGTGATTGCAATAAAGAACAGCTGAAAGAATCACTCGCTATCAGAGTGCACACTGCCTTTGCACACTGAAACCAGAGCCTCACTGCAGCATGCACCAAATCCTGCTCCTACGGCTCGTCCACCGAATAACAACGAGTCCTGGGTCGATACTGAATACCAAAGGCCAGAGGTCAAGGCCTGATAGCCGAAGCCCTAGGTCTGTCAGCCCGCTGGGGATTCGAAGGCCCAATGTCTGAGAGTTTGGGTCCACTGGAGGTTGAAGTTGGCCTGACATGGGGTGTGTGGGTGGGTGGGTGGGAAGGAGGAATGCGGCTTGTTTTTCTGTTGTTGCTTTTGTTGTTTGTGTTGTTCTGCCGAGCATTGTGGGCATACTAATTTGTACCAGAATGTATAGCAACACTTGGTGGGCTGCCCTCATCACCTGCTCAGGTTGTATTGGCTGTTAACACAAATGACTCATTTCACTGTTCCAATGTACACATGATAAATAAATTGAAAAATGAAGTGAAATGAAATGAAATTCTTGGAGATCAGGGAACCCCACTTCTCATGAGTCAGCACCAGGACATTGATAACACTCACATCCTTCTACAGATGTGAAGTAGAGAGCATCCTGACAAGCTGCATCACTGCATGGTGTGGAGATTGCACTTAAAACTGACCAACCATCAATGACATTTCTAAAGTAAGGTGCCAGAAAAGGACCAGTAACATCACAAAGGATCCCACCCACCCTGCTCCTGGACTACTTGCACTGCTCTCATCAGGGAGGAGGCTACGTAGTGTCAACACCAGGACCGCCAGACTCAAAAACAGTTACTTTCCCCCAGCAGTAAGGCTGATCAACACCTCCACCCACTAACCCACCACTACTTCATTATTTCCCGTCGGTCACCTGGTGTGCACACTCCAGTGCCTAGCATCACTTTAAGGACAGACAATCAATCTGTGTATATGAACTACCTCATGTATTTAGATTTGTTCGTCTTTTATTTAGTTATTATTATGGTGTTCCTTATTTTTTTGTGCTGATCCGGATTCAGAGTAACAATTATTTAGTTCTCCTTTACGCTTGTGATCACTGCCTGGTTTGGAAATTGCACCATCTCAGAACGCAACACCCTGCAGCAGATAGTGAGGTCAACTGAGAAGATCATCGGGTTCTCTCTTCCTGTCATCACGGACCTTTACGCTACACGCTGCATCCGCAAAGGAAACAGCATTATGAAGGACCCCATGCACCCCTCTTACAATCTCTTCTCCCTCCTGCCGTCTGGGAAAAGGCTCCGGACCATTTGGGCTCTCACTACCAGACTATGTAACAGTTTCTTCCCCCAAGCTATCAGACTCCTTAATACCTGAAGCCTGGACTGACACCTTGCCCTACTGTCCTGTTTATTATTTATTGTAATGTCGGTACTGTTTTTGTGCACTTTATGCAGTCCAGTGTCGGTCTGTAGTCTAGTGTAGCTTTCTCTGTGTTTTTTTTTATTATGTAGTTCAGTCTAGTTTTTGTACTGTGTCATGTGAACCATGGTCCTGAAAAACGCTGTCTCATTTTTACTATGCACTGTACCAGCAGTTATGGTCGAAATGACAATAACAGTTGACTTGACTTGACTTGAATAGGAAATGACATTAAACAATGTTGAGTCTTGAAGAAGCACCAGGGTACAAGTTGGTGGGGACTCTGGTTGGGGACTTCAGTGTCACCAAGAATGATTCAGTAACATCACCACTGACTGAGATGGCCATGTCCTGTGGGCACGTAAGAAAATAGGAGCAGACCCTCAATCCATTCAGTCCCACCGTTTCATTTGATCTGGTCAGATGGCTCTGGAGTACACCACTTCACTTCTCCAGAGTCCAGAATTCAGTGACATTCCTCCTCAGATCGCCAATGATCCAGACTCGGCAATCATCTGGAATGTAATCCTTTGGGCCTGTCCTTGCTTGAGTTTAGGAAAAGGAAATCTCATTAACACGCTAGACAGAGTGGATGTGGAGAGGATGTTTCCTGTAGCGGGAGAGTTGAGAGCAGACAGCACAGTCTCAGAAAAGAAGAACGTCCCTTTAGAACAGAGATGAGGAGGAATTTCTTTGGACTGAAAGTAATGAATCTGTGGAATTCATTGCCAAGGGCAGCTTTGGAAGCCAAGTCTCTGAGTATGTTTAAAGGGGATGTTGATAGATTCTTGATTAGTAAGAGCATCAACAGTTATGTGGGGAAGGCAAGAGAATGGTGTTGAAAGGGAAAATAGATCAGCCATGATAGAATGATGGGGCAGACTTGATGGGCCAGATGGCGTATTTCTGCTCCTCTACCTTATGGTCTTATGCATTGAGATTCGTCTATCTCTGTCAGAATGCAGGCTAGGCTATGGTGGGCTACACTCATTGTGAGAGGTAGTGTGAGGTTTCTAAAGAGCTCGGGGCCTTTCAGAGGTTTTTGACGGGGTGCAGTCACAATGATCCATTAGACACTTGACAAAGATTAATAAAGAGAAGTGAGCAGCAGCCATTGTTGGAGCGGACAATGTCAGAGTGGTCAGGCTGTGGGTCAATAGGCTTGGGTAAGAACAGATGGAAGCTCTAAATAAGTTTCCAGTAAGATTTTTTTTCTCTCTCTTTGTCATAATTAGTACAGTGAGAATGGGTCCAGGCTTAATGGTATGCTCTTTGTCAGAGAGCCGAGGACTTGGGGAGATCTCCAGTCTCCCTGATAACAGCATCAGCACAAAGTGCATCAAGCTGCAGTTCCCCGGAGACTGTGTAAAGGAACTGGAGCTGCAGCTCACTGACCTTTGACTCATACAGGAGAATGAGGAGTTACAAGAGGGGAGTCACCCCTAAGTTGCAGGAGGCAGGTCCCTGGGTGACTGTCAGGAGAGGGAATGGGAATAAGCAGCCAATGTAAAGTATCCCTGTGGCTGTTACCCTCAATAACAAGTGTATCACTTTGGACACTATTGTGGTGACGACCTACCAGGGAGCACGGGCCTGGCTCTGAGGTTCGGAAGGGAAGGAGGCAAAAGAGGAGTGCAGTAACAATAGGGCATTCCACAGTTAGAGGAGCAGACAAGATTCTGTGGACATGAAATACACACTCGGACGGCATGTTGCCTCCCAGGTCCCAGGGTCAGGGATGTCTCAGATTAGGTCTATGGCATTCTAAAGCAAGAGGCTGAACAGCCAGAAGCTTGGTACATATTGGCGCCAATGACATACGTAGGAAAAGGGAGGAGACCCTGAAGAGAGAATTTTGGGAGCTGGGTAGAAAGCTGAAAAGCAGAACCTCCAGGGTAGTAATATCTGGATTGCTGCCTGTGCCACACACCAGTGAAGGTAAGGATAGGACAATTTGGCAGATAAATGCATGGCTGAGGAGTTGGTGCAGGGGGCAGGACTTCAGGTTTCTGGATCATTGGAATCTGTTCTGGGGCAGAAGGTATGAACTGTACAAAAAAATGATAGGTTACACCGGAACCCAAGGGGGACAACTATCCTTGCCGGCAGGTTTTCTAGAACTGTTAGGGAGGATTTAAATTAATTTGGCAGGGGGCTGGGAACTGCAGTGGTTGGGCTGCAAATGGGGCAGTTGGCATACAACTAGATACAATGTGTAGTGAGAATGTGAGGAAGGACAGGCAGATGATTGGACAAAATTGCAGCCAGTGGGATGAAACACAATGGAACACGTGGACAAAATTGAAAAGGGTGAAGCGTACAGGACCGAAGGTGTTATATTTAAATACACTCAGTATATGGGATAAGGTAGATAATTTTGAGGTGCAGACAGAAATTAGCAGGTATGATGGTCTCATAGTGGATTAGCTAAAGATTTCATTCCCTGCTAAAGATTATCATCATTCCTTGGGCCACACATGGTGTATTAGTATGTGTGGCATAATATCTGAGTCATTATAAACAACTCAAAGTTTAGGCTGGTCACAGGATTTATATAAACAGTTGATTCAGATTCAAATTGATAACACGCTTACCAGATTTACTTGTTCATTCAGTAAATCAGTCCAACAGCATTACACAATGATGATAAAAATCTTATTAATGTAAGACAATAAGAGCATAAGACAGAAGCAGAATGAGGCCATTCAGCCCATTGAGTCTGTTGCACCATTCCATCATGGCTGGTTTATTATCCCTGTCAACCCCGTTCTTCTGCCTTCTCCCCATATCCTTTGATGTCCTGATGAATCATGAATCAAGAGGTATTTAAACCTCTGCTTTAAATATACTCACAGGCTTGACCTCCACAGCCATCTGTGGCAA
This sequence comes from Hypanus sabinus, assembly GCF_030144855.1. Taxonomy (NCBI): domain Eukaryota; kingdom Metazoa; phylum Chordata; class Chondrichthyes; order Myliobatiformes; family Dasyatidae; genus Hypanus; species Hypanus sabinus. Next base: position 109,643,307 of record NC_082711.1, on the reverse strand, counting down.
TGAATTCCACAGATTCACCACCTTTGGCTAATGCTGAAGTGTTGGTCAGACCACACTTGGAGTATTGTGAGTGGTTTTGGGCTCCTGATGTAAAAAGGATGTGTTGGTATTGAGGAGGGTCCAGAGCAAATTCACAAGAATTATTCCAGGAATGAAAGGGTTAACATATGAGGTGCTTTTGTACTCACTGGAGTTTAGAAGAGTTGGGGGGGGGGATATCATTGAAACCTATTGAATATTGCAAAACCTGCGTAGAGTGGAAGTGGAGAGAACATGGGTGAGTCTAGGATCAGAGAGCACAATCTCAGAATAGAGGGTTGTCCATTTAGAACAGAGATGAGAAGAAATTTCTTTAGCCTGATGGTGATGAATCTGTGGAATTCATTATGCAGATAGTTTGGATGCTGAGTCATTGTGGATATTTAAAGCAGAGGTTGATAGGTTCTTGATTCATAAAGGTGTCAAAGTTACGTGGAGGAGGTAGGCGAATAGGGTTGAAAGGGATAATAAATCAGCCATGATGGAATGCTGGAGCAGACTCGATGGGCTGAATGGCCTGATTCTGCTCCTATGTTTCATGGTGTTTATTGTCTTTATTATCACCTTCCTTTCCTTTATGTAAAACTTTGAGTCTAATTCATTGATAGTTAAGTGCTTTAAAATCTTGAAAGATCGATTGTTATCATGATGGTGTCTTGCAATATCTTGCCAAGATTTCCAAGATTCAAACCCGTAAAGTTCAGCACCAGGATGGACAAGGTCCGGATAGGAATGGGATCACTGTTCCGTCCAAGATCCCTCATTCCTCACACCAACATGCTCCTCTGTCCTATCTGTCTCAAAGTTCTGCTGAGGATCTTGACAACAATGTGATGTGGGTTAATGGTGAGGCCTCCCCAACAGTGGGTAGGAATGGACAGGAAACGTAAGCCAGGCCACCAAGAGTCTTGTTGCTCGGATGAATGTTAAGAAATGCAATGGGTAGTAAGAAGAAAGTTATTTCATGGCAATTTGCTAAGGACTGGCTTCTCAAAACTAGCTGGGAGCCACAGGAATGCATTCGGCTGCTCTGAAGATAACCGGCAAAGTTCAGCAATGTGCCTTGTTTCCAACTATGCAACAGTTGGAGAGATTATTGGTATTTATCTCGAGACTTAGTGCAATCAAGCACTTCATATGCTGTTTACCGAGCAACTAAGGCCCATGGTTAACAGGTAAATGAGCCTGCCTGTTTTTTTGCATTACTCTCTGTGAGGAGCTCTTTCCCAGAGAATGGGGGTTGATCACTGTACGCTTAGGTGGTATTTATTTCATTGAGGGACAAAGGCGAATTGGAAGGTTGATGAGTACAGAGACAACTCTCTTCCCATTCAGTCAGAATGACGCACTTACATTGCACATGTTATGTCCTTTTGTTATTTATATAATAAATGCCAAAACCACATATTTCTTCTAAAACACAGCAGCATTTACATGGATTATCAACAACATCATGCCATTTCAGATGCAGTCGCTTTACCAATATACATTCTGTGGCCACTTTATTAGGCACACGTTAATGCAAATGTCTAGTCAGCCAATCATGTGGCAGCCACTCAATGCATAAAAGCACGTAGGCACGGTCAAGGGGTTCAGTTGTTGTTCAGACCAAACATCAGAATGGGGAAGAAATGTGACCTATGTGACTTTGACTGTGGAATGATTGTCAGTGCCATACAGGGTGGTTTGTCTACTTCAGAAGCTAATGACCTCCTGGGATTTTCATGCATGACAGTCTCTAGAGTTTACAGAGATCAGTGCAAAAATCAAAAAAAAACATCCAGTAAGTTGCAGTTCTGTTGCTTGGTCCAAGCTGATAGAAAGACAACAGTAACTCAGTTAACCACGAGTTACAACAGCAGTGTGTAGAAGAGCACCACACACTGACCACAACACATTGACCCTTGAAGAGGATGATGTCAGTGTCCGGTCCGGTCCGGAATCCGTGTTCCGGGTCTCGATCTGGTCCGAGGGCTCCGGACTCCAGGTCCTGCAGTTGCCCCTCCCATCACCCGTGAACTAGTTAGGACCCTCCTGGCTCAAGGAGGCACACCTGTGACTCATTGAGCTGCAGGTGCTTATAAGGGGCCTTGGAACTGGGACCAGGCGGGTGGTCATTTTGTTCTGTTTCCTGTTTCTCCGCCGGCTCCGAACTCTTCTCTGCATTCTGTTATCCTGCCCCAGCTCAGATCTACTCTTCATCATGCTTCTCTGCCCTGTGCCAGTACTGCCAGGTTGGTCCTCTCCCCCATCTTTCTTCCCATGCGCTGGTCCCGCTTGTCTGCTCGTTTGTTTTGTTCACGCAGTCGCGCTGTCTGCCGGCCATTCCCGATTTTCCTGCTATCATGGCTGTTGTGTTGGTCACCCTGGATCTATGCCCGTTCCTACCCCTTGCCTCCGTCAGACGGGTCCAGCTGACCTGCTGCTGCCCGGCGGGGGTTCTGCCCATTCCTATCCCTTGCCTCTGTCGGGCAGGCCCGGCCGGTCTGCCGCTGCCTGGCGGGGGTTCTGCCCCGTCCTCCTCTTCTGCTTGAACCCTGGGATTGTGCCCCGCACCCGCCTAGGGGTCCGCGTCATGCCCAGGCCTCCGGTGTTTCTGCCTGGGAGGTGTCCCTACCCAGGACATATACGGCTCGCCCAGGGAGGGCTCTCTTCTGCCCTGTCCTCCTCTTCCCCCAAACTCTGGGATTGTGCCCTGAACCCGCCTAGGGGTTCACGTCTTGCCCAGGCCTCTGCTGTTTCCGCCTGGGAGGCGGCCCTACCTGGGATATATACGGGATATATTACATGCACATGCAGTTCAACTCTTTGAGTGATTATGCAAAAAGTTTGAAGTTAATAACTCATCTCCTTCTACCTTAGGCCACGAACTTATCAGTCACTCCTGATGAATAATTAACTTCAAACTTTCTGCATAATCTCTTGAAGATTTGAACTGCATGTGTATGTAATGAGAGCTGTATAACTCATCTCCTTCTACCATAGTCCACAAACTTATCAATCATCCATCTGTGGACATTTTCTGGGGGTCCAAGATCCATATGCTCCACGACCGCTGGACGAAGTGTGTAAATGCAGGAGCGGACTATGTTGAAAAATAAACGTGCTAGGTTTTCTAAAACTGACTCCTTCTACCTTAGGCCATGAACTTATCAATCACCCCATGTATGTGACTAAGACTTTTGCACTGTGCTGTTCACCATGAAATTTGTCATTTTGTAGCAGCAAGACAGTGCAAGATATTAAAAATAACTATACATTTCATTAATAAAAATATAAAGAATAAATAAATTGTGCAAAAGAGAGCAAAATAGTGAGGTAGCATTCATAGGTTTGGGGACCGTATAGAAATCTGATGACGGAGAGGAAGAAGCTGTTCCTAACACCGTCAGTCTCCTTGATGGCAAGAGGGCAGGTCCTGGATGGTGAGTGTCCATCATGTTGGATGCCGCCTTTTTGAGGAGTGCCGGGGAGCGATGGAGCTGTCTGAGTTCACAGGGCTCTGCGGCTTCTGATCCTGTGCATCACCAGACGGTGAGGCACCCAGTCAAAATGCTCTTCACAGTACCTCTGGAGAAAATGTACTCTAGTCTTGAGCAACGTATCAAATCTTCTCAAACTCCCGATGAAGTATAGCTGCTGGTGTGCCTTCTTCATGATTGCCTCAAAGTGTTGGGTTCATAATAGAACTTCAGAGATGGTGATGCCCAGGAACTTTAAACTGCTCACCCCTCAGTGAGGACTAGATCTGTTCTCCTGAATTCCCCTTCCTGAAGTGCACATCAATTCCTTGGTCTTACAAACATTAAGTGCGAGGTTGTTGTGACACCACTTAACCAGCTGATCTCCAAAACTCCTGTACACTTCTTTATCAATCTTCTTCACAAAGGTTGATTTTTGCACATTCAAAGTTCAAAGTAAATTTGTTATCAAAGTATATATATGTCACCATGTACAACTCTGAGTTTCATTTTCTTGTGGACAATCACAGTAAATACAAGAAACACAATAGAAGCAATGAAAGGTCACACCCAACAGGGCCGACAACAACCGTGCAAAAGACACAAACTGCAAATTTAAAAAAAAAGAAAAATGAAATAATAACAGTAAATAAGTAAGCAACAATTATCGAAAATGAGATGAAAAGTCCTTCAAAGTGAGTCCATAGGTTAAGAGAACAGTTCAGTGGTGGGGCAAATGAAGTTGAGTGAAATTTTGCCTTTTGGTTCAAAAGCCTTATAGTTGAGGGGGAATAACTGTTCCTGAACCTGGTGGTGTGAGTCCTGAGGTTCCTGTACCTTCTTTCTGATGGCAAAAATAAGAAGAGAGCATAACTTGAGTGGTGGAGGGCCCTGATGATGGACGCAGCTTCCCTGAGATATGTAGATGTGGTCAATGGTGAGGAGGGCTTTACCTGTGATGGACTGGACCGCATTCACTACTTTTTAGAGCCCTTTCTGATCAGAAGTACATTGGTCATTTGTCAGTCTTTGAGTGTAATTTGTTTCATTAATTCTATTGTATTTCTTTGTCTTATTCTGAATGCCTGCAAGAAAATGAATCTCCGGTTAGTACTTGGTGATATATATACCTTGATAAAAATTTAGTCTTATCTTTGAACTTGGATAGTAAGCTACACTGCCGGTAAACAGCTTCTCTACACACAGCACTACAAGAGTGTCTTCTGTGACAGGTCTTTATTCGTAAAGTAAATGTGTTTCAGATGGCGTGGTGCTGTCAGCATTCTTTGACTAATCTACTCTGTTTTAGAAGAACTGAGGTTCTGCCATTTAAAACATAAATAACAAAATTGTATGTGCAACATGCACTAAGTGTCTACTTTGTGAGGCACCTAATAAAGTGGCCATTGAATGTACATTTATGGTCATCTGTCAGGAACGGGGCCGGATGGACACAGACACTGAAGTACTAGGGGGAGGACAGGATAGGGATGCCATGGCATTTAAGGGTAGAGCTGGGGTTCAGGTAGATAGAGCTCGGGCAGGCGGAGAGGAGCGGGCTCCCGGAGTTCGGGCAGGCAGAGTGGAGTGGGCTCCCGGAGTTCGGGCAGGCAGAGCGGAGCGGGCTCCCGGAGTTCGGGCAGGCAGAGCGGAGCAGGCTCCCGGAGTTTGAGTTCAGGTAGACAGGCTCCCTGAGTTCAGGCAAGCGGAGCGGAGCGGGCTCCCGGAGTTCGGGCAGGCGGAGCGGAGCGGGCTCCCGGAGTTCGGGCAGGCGGAGCGGAGCGGGCTCCCGGAGTTCGGGCAGGCGGAGCGGAGCGGGCTCCCGGAGTTCGGGCAGGTGGAGCGGAGCGGGCTCCCAGGGTTCAGGCAGGCAGAGCGGAGCGGGCTCCTGGAGTTCGAGCTCAGGTAGACAGGCTCCCCCGCGGGGTTCAGGCAGACAGGTCTAGGTGGCTAGATAAACTGGCGGATAGCCCTCCTTGAGCGGGCCATATATATCCCAGGTAGGGCCGCCTCCCAGGCGGAAACAGCAGAGGCCTGGGCAAGACGTGAACCCCTAGGCGGGTTCAGGGCACAATCCCAGAGTTTGGGGGAAGAGGAGGACAGGGCAGAAGAGAGCCCTCCCTGGGCGAGCCGTATATGTCCTGGGTAGGGACACCTCCCAGGCAGAAACACCGGAGGCCTGGGCATGACGCGGACCCCTAGGCGGGTGCGGGGCACAATCCCAGGGTTCAAGCAGAAGAGGAGGACGGGGCAGAACCCCCGCCAGGCAGCGGCAGACCGGCCGGGCCTGCCCGACAGAGGCAAGGGATAGGAATGGGCAGAACCCCCGCCGGGCAGCAGCAGGTCAGCTGGACCCGTCTGACGGAGGCAAGGGGTAGGAACGGGCATAGATCCAGGGTGACCAACACAACAGCCATGATAGCAGGAAAATCGGGAATGGCCGGCAGACAGCGCGACTGCGTGAACAAAACAAACGAGCGGACAAACGGGACCAGCGCATGGGAAGAAAGATGGGGGAGAGGACCAACCTGGCAGTACTGGCACAGGGCAGAGAAGCATGATGAAGAGTAGATCTGAGCTGGGGCAGGATAACAGAATGCAGAGAAGAGTTCGGAGCCGGCGGAGAAACGGGAAACAGAACAAAACGACCACCCGCCTGGTCCCAGTTCCAAGGCCCCTTATAAGCACCTGCAGCTCAATGAGTCACAGATGTGTCTCCTTGTGCCAGGAGGGTCCTAACTAGTTCACGGGTGATAGGAGGGGCAACTGCAGGACCTGGAGTCCGGAGCCCTCGGACCAGATCGAGACCTGGAACACGGATTCCGGACCGGACCGGACACCGACATCATCCTCTTCAAGGGTCAATGTGTTGTGGTCAGTGTGTGGTGCTCTTCTACACACTGCTGTTGTAACTCGTGGTTAACTGAGTTACTGTTGTCTTTCTATCAGCTTGGACCAAGCAACAGAGATTATGCAGAAAGTCCATCTGTGGACACTTTCTGGAGGTCCAAGATCCGTATGTTCCACGACCACTGAACTAAGTGTGTAAATGTAGGAGGGACTATGTTGAAACATAAATGTGCTAGGTTTTCTAAAATTGACTCCTTCCACCTTAGGCCACAAACATATCAATCACCCCTCGTGTATGTAGCTAGGGTACTTAAGACTTTTGCACAGTACTGTATTTGTCAATGTGGAGCAGAGAACGAGTTTGTAAATCTGCTAGGAGCAAATGATGTTGGGGATGGTGACGGGGAGCACTGTGGGAAGGGTGTGGGACTGGTGGCAAAGGAGTGTCAGGGGTCGTGGGTGACATGGGAGCAGACACACCCAGCTGTGAGACATCAGGCAAGGTCATTTGATTCTGAACAATTGGTTTATTGATCATTACAGAATGTGTCTCTGGTGCTTCCTGCTCCCTCCCCTCTCCCTGCAACTTCCTACTCTCAGTCCACAATTCAGACCCATATCAGAATCAGGTTTATCATCAGTCACATATCATGAAATTTGCTTTGTTTTAGTCGCAGCAGTACAGTGCGATACATAAAATTACTACAGCACTGTGAAAAATCTTAGGCTCTCTTGCTATATATATCTGTGCCTAAGACTTTTGCACAGTACCGTATGTCAGTGATTCTGAATCAGGAAGTGGAGAGAATAAAGATAACTGGATTATTGCGGGACTAATGTATATGAGTGGAAAGGTGTTTCTCTGCTGTATCTCTCAGTGACTCTGAACCAGGTTCATTATCACCAGCATATATCATGAAATTTATTGTTTTGTGGCAGCAGTACATTGCAATACATAGTACTAAAAACCATAAATTACAACAAGAAGTTATATATATATATTAGACTATATAAGTTAGATTAAATAAGTAGTGCAAAAAGGAGAAATATTGAGATAGTGTACATGGCTTCATTGTCAAAGTTCAAAGTACATATATGTTACCATATACAACCCTGAAATTCATCTTCTTGTGAATAAATTCAATAAACCTACACAATCATAACCATAACAGAATCAATGAACCTTTCAGAAATCTGATGGCGGAGGGGAAGAAGCTGTTCCAAAATGCTGAGTGTGTGTCTTCGGGCTCCTGTACCTCCTCCTTGATTGTAGCAGTAAGAAGAGGGCACATCCTGGGTGATGGTGGTTTTTCGAGGCTTTGTCTTTTGAAGATGTTCTGGATGCTGGAGAAGCCAGTGCCCATGATGGAGCTGAGTTTACAGCTTTCTGCAGTTTTTTCCTGATCCTGTGCAGTGGCCACTCCATATCAGATGGTGATGCAACTATTTAGAATACTTTTCACGGTACTTCTGTAAAAATTTGTGAGTGTTTTTGGTAACATATCAATTCTCCTCTGTACCATATAGGCTTGATCTCCCAAAATAAGGGAAGATATACTTGTTGATAGAAGAAATGCAGTAACTGTGCAACAGATCATAGACCATGGAACTTAGAACAACCCAAGGACATAGCAGTTGGTAGGTTAATTAGTCACTATAAATTAGTCATTGTTAATTAGTCATTGTAAATTGCCCCATCATTTGGCTGGGGTTAAATCAGAGGTTACTGGGCAGAGTGGCTTGAAAGACCGGAAGGGTCTATTCTGCACTGTATCTTGATAAATAAATAAAGGAAAATGAAAATAAACAAAGAACATCTCTGAGTGCACAACACATTGAAACTTGGAGTGGACAGCCCACAGCAGCAGAAGACCACCAACATACACTTTATTAAGTACAGGAGGGAGTTAATGATGTGTTCTCTGAGTGTATATATGTGTAATTATTTAATGAATTTTTTAGTAATTGTAATATAACTGGTTCTGTATGCTTGTGGAAGCTTCTCTGCAGCAGTTGTCACAGCAATGAATCTGTCTTTTAATAAGTTATACTTACCATTGTGAAGTCTTGTCTGAGCTAGTTTTTAGTATAAAAAAAATACAATTTCTTTGTCTTTTTCTTTGTATATTCTTCCTTCTTATAACTCTTAGTAAACAACCTTAACCAACAACTTTTATGCCTCAATTCTTGACTTCTGAAGAACCGTTTGGATCACAAAGTTACCAGATCCAACATGAATGAATCTGCCTCCCCCAAGATTCAAATTCAGGTGAGGCTAGGGTAGAAATGCAATGAAAATAAGCTTCTTGCAGCAGTAACACAAAAACATTCAAAGATCAAAGTACATTTATTTTCAAACTGCGTAATCAGTATTCACCACCGACAAGCATACATGACATAAATTTAAACATAAATGAAAATAAATGTTGTTTATTGATTTTATTTAGAGATGCAATGTAGAATAGGCCCTTCTGGCCCTTTGAGCTGTGCTCAAGCAATGCCTGACAACCCATTTAATCATAACCTAATGTGGGAGAATTTTCAATGACCAATTAACCTGCCCGGTACATCTTTGGACATCAGAGTACCCAGTGGAAATGTACATGGGGAAGATGTACAGAGACTCCCTACAGAGCACATCAGAATTGAACTGCAAACTCTGATGCCCCAACCTGTAGTAGCTTTGTGCTAACCGCTACGCTACCGTGTAAATACATAAATCCATGAAAAAGTAAACAAAAATAAACTTAACGCCATTAATGCAAGTTGAGAAATGATAATCTGAGGTAGAATTTGTTCAGTTGAAGAAACTGATGGCAGTGGAGAAAAAGCTGTTCTTAGACTTCCAAGTGTGGGTCTTCAGGCTCCTGTACCTCCTTCCTGATGTCAGCATTGATAAGAGGGCATTACCTGGACAATGGGGGTCATCTCCCTGAGACAACACTTCTTCTAGATGTCCTTGATATTGTGAAGAGCTGAACCAGTGATGGATCTAGCCGGGTCCACCAGTCTCTGTAGCCTCTTGCATCCTCTGCAATGGAGTTCTTGGACCAGACCATGATGCAACCAGTTAGAATACTTTCCACTATAGCACAAGTCCTCTGGGAGGGCCAAAGCGAATTAGGCCAAAGACAGTTGTCCTGAAGTTGGAGGAATGTCCATGTGGGTGGGTGTGAGGGAGGAATGTGGTTTTCTTTTTGCTTTTGCTTGTTGTGTTCTGTGCTGTTCTGCTGAGCATTGTGGACGTGGTTTATTGGCACCGGAATGTGGGACAACCCTTGCGGGCTGCCCACGATCATCCTTTGCTTGTGTTGGTTGTTAATGCAGAAGGCACACTTCACTGTATGCTTTGATGTACATTTGATAAATAGATTAACCTGAATCTGAATTTTTAAAATTATTTTTAACTTGGTGATACAGTGTGGAATAGGTCTTTCGAACATAGAACACAGAATAATACAGCATATGAACAGGCTATGTGGCCCACAATGTTGTGCCAAACCAGCTAAAAAGCAAGTCAGAAGCCCCCAAAATCTAATCCCTCCTACCTACACAATATCCATTTCCTTCCACCTTCCTCACATTCGTGTGCCCATCGAAACGTTTCTTAAAAACCTGTACTGTGTTTGCCTCCACTAGCATACCGGGCAGTGCATTCCAGGCACCCACCAAACTCTTGGTAAAAAACTTACTCCTTGCATCTGCTTTGAACCTACCCTCCTCCCCCCACCATCAATGTATGCCCTTTGATATTAGACACTCTAACCCAGGGAAAAAGGTACTGTCTGTCTACTCCTTCTATGTCTCTCATAATCTTATAAACCTCTGTTAGATCTCCCCTCAGCCTCTGCAGCTCCAAAGAAAACAACTCAAGTTTGTCCAAATACACATGCCCGCTAAACCAGGCAGCATCCTGGGAAACCTCTTCTGCACTCTCTTCGTAGCTTCACTATCCTCCCTATAGAGGGGCAACCAGAACTGAATACAATACTCCAGATGTGGCCGAACCGGAGTTTTATCAAGTTGCAACATATCCTCCTGACATTTGAACTTAGTTCCTCGACTAATAAAAGCAAGTATTCCATAAGCCTTCTTAACCACCCGATCAGCCTGTGTAATCACTTTTATGGAGCTGTGAACTTGGACCTCAAGATCTTTCTGCTCAGCAACCCTGTTAACAATGTACTGTCTCCCTGCATTTGATCTGCTGAGGTGCAACACCTCACATTTATCTGGGTGAAACTGCATCTGCCATTTATCTGCCCATATCTACAGCTGACCTATATGGTGTTATAAACCATATAACAATTACAGCACGGAAACAGGCCATCTCGGCAGTCCATGCCGAACGCTTACTCTCACCTAGTCCCACTGACCCGCACTCAGCCCATAATCCTCCATTCCTTTCCTGTCCATATACCTATCCAATTTTACTTTAAATGACAATACGAATGACAAATGACAATGTGGTTTTCTTTACCAATCTTCTACACTATCCACAACTCCTCCAGTCTTGGTATCATCCACAAACTGACTAACCCACCCATCTGCATGTTCATCCAGGTCATTTATATACATCACAAACAGCAGTGGTCCCAGCACAGATCCCTGTGGAACACCACGAATTACAGACCTCCAGCTTGAATAAGTCCCTTTAACCACTACCCTCTGCTTTCTATGCACCACCCAGTTCTGAATCCAAGCAGCCAATTCACGGTGGACCCCATGCACCTTCATCTTCTGGATTAACCTCCCATGAGGGACCCTTATTTTGGAAAGGTCAAATACTGATCCATCCGGCCCTTTGAACGCATCACCCCAGCAACCCTCGACATCCCTGACCTAATCACGGGACAATTTACAATGACCAATTAAATTACTCGGTACCTCTTTGGACTGTGGGAGGAAACGGGAGCACCCGGAGAAAACCCACACATTCTACGGGAAGGCATGGAATGCTGGAACTGAACTCCGAACTCCGACACCCCAAGCTGTAATAGCACCACACTAATCACCATGCTACCAAGATGTAGATCTGAATCTAGATCTTAAAACCTTTCCAAAGTGTTGGGTGACATTCTGAATATCTGTGCAACTGAAATAAAAATAAGATGCTGAGACGGGTTATTCCGCAGCTGAAATTCTTATATGGGAAAAATGATTCTTGTAGACAATCCAATATATTCTCAATAACAAGGCAACACATCCAAGAAGCAAACGGACCTAGATTTAGGGTGAAAGGAAGAGGGGATTCAGAGGGGATCTGAGATAGACCTTTTCACCAGGGTAGTGAGAATCTGAAATAAGCAGCTCTGGAATAACCTGCTTCTTATTTTCGTGGAATTTTACAGATATTCAGCATGTCTCTGAACACTTTGGAAAGGTGAATCTGTGGGAGTCGTCTCCTGTACCTGCTGCTCCCAGTGCAGCCTCCTCTACGTTGCTTAGACCTGGCGTAAATCGGGGGACCGCTTTGTCGTGCACCTCTGCTCCATCTGCCAATTGCTGGCCAACCTTTTTAACTCCAGTTCCTGTTCCCATTCTCACTGTGGTGAACTACATATACCTGTCTGGAGACGCCCCCCCCCCCCCCCCACCGCTGGCTGCTCCTGTGGCTCCTGCCACTGACCATGGCTCCTCCCATGGACCCCGGTATAAAGGCGATTGAGGACACCGCCCCGGCCTCAGTCTCCAGGATGTAGTGTGGTGGTCAATTGCTACTTGCTCTTTCTTCCAGCTAATAAAAGCCTGTATCTCGCTTCACGTCTCCAAGAGTTATTGATTTTGCATCACCCACATTTTGGTCCATGGCCAGCTCTTTACCATTCATAGCGTGGAGGAGCAACATCTCATATTACAATTAGGTAGCCTCTGTCCTGATAGCGTGAAGATTAATTTCTCCAACTTCCAGTAATTTTTCCCCTTCCCCTTCATTTCCTCTCTCTGGCCCCTTACTTCTTCTCCTCAACTGCTCATCACCTCCCCCTGGTGCCCCTCCTCCTTCCCTTTCTCCCATGGTTCACTCCCCTCTCTTACTCGATTCCTTCCTTTCCAGCCCCTTACCTTTCCCAGCCACCTGACTTCACCTATCACCTTCTAGCTATCCTCCTTCCCTCCCCCACCTTTTTATTCAGGTATCTTTCCCTCCCCCCTTCCTTTCCTGTCCTGATGAGGTGTCTTAGCCCAAAAAGTCGACTGCTTATTCATTTCCATAGATGCTGCCTGACTCATTAGATTCCTCCAGCATTTTGTGTGTGTCGCTCTGGATTTCCAGCATCTGCAGAATCTCTTGTGTTTATCCTCCTGAATCGTGGCCCCCTCATAACCCCCTGCACTGCCACAGAAAGCAGTTCTGGTCTCCTGAATTATTAGAACAGCATGCATTCCACACCCACAGTGTGGAATAATGACTTAGACAGGCAAGGGTTATCACAAAATAAATCCAAGACGTGTGTGCTGGAATGAAGACTTATGCCAGAAAGCAAAACAATTTTTAATAATCTGCATTGATAACAAGATTGCAGGAGAAGGCAGGGTGAGATGTGCTAGGAGAGGAATGCAAGGAAAACCACTGTTTGGCCTTGCTTAAATTAAATTTTAAAAGTAGGCGGGTGCAACTGAGGGTAGGACTTCCCCCTGTGATATAAAGCAAAGGAGAATGACTCTCACCGCAGTATTACCCAGCACTGAAGGATCGCAGAGGAGAGTCGCACTACAGACCCCATCATGAACTCTACACACAGCTCCATCTGCTGCAGTTGTGCACTACAGGTGAACCCCTTTGTCTGACATTCGTGTCAATTTGTGTTTGACTTCTGAAGTCAAGCGCGGGTCATTTTTATAACTTCTCATAATTTAAGTGGAGTCCTTTTATTTATTGCTGGGGAGATTTTGTGCTGGTTTTTCCATTAGCATGGCAAAAGCTGGGATGTCAGGATAGCGCAATCACTTTGTGGCTCCAACCATGACCGATCGGGGTTCGAATCCCGCCATTGTCTGCCAGGAGTTCGCATGCCCTCCCCGTGGCGCGTGCGTTTCCTCGGACACTTCAAAGACACACGGGATGGGCTTTGTGAGTTGCGGGCATGCTATGTTGGCACTGGTAGCGTGGCAGTACTGGCAGGCTCCCCCCCCACCCCAGCGCAATCCCCTCTGGTTTGACTGGATGGAAGTGACGCATTTCACACGATGTTTTGACGTACGTGTGACAAGTAAAGCTCATCTTTTAATCTGATGTGGAGTTCAGTCATTTTGACGAGAGCATTCGTTCTGCTCTGGTGAGGCATGGACAGTCAGAGAGAAAGCAATATATAAAAAAAACTAGAAGTGGATTAGAGCAGGGTGGGCTGGAGTGACTCAAGGGAAAGAGAGAGAGAATCAGAATCAGGTTTAATATCAGAGGCATATGTGTTGTTTTGTGCCACAGTACCGTGCAATGCATAATAACAAAAACAACTGAGCCAGAAGCTCTGGAACTAAAACAAGACATTAAACAAGAAATTAAAGTTTACATCAAATAGAAAATAAATTAAAGAAGTAGTGCAAAAGAGAGGGAATAAACACTAAGGTAGCTTACATGGGTTAATTGTGCATTTAGAAATCTGATGTCAGATGTGAAGAAACGGTGCCTGAATAATTTGAGTGTGTGTCCTCTGGCTCCTGTACCTCCCCCCTGATGGTAGCAATGAGAAGAGGGCATGTCGTGGCTAATGGAGGTCCTTAATGATGGATGCCACCCTTTTGAGGCATTGCCTTTTGAAGATGTCCTTCATGCTGGGTAGGCTGGTGCCCATGATGGAGCTGGCTGAGTTTACAAGTTTCTGAGAGAGAGAGAGAGAGAGAGAGAGAGAGAGAGAGAGAGAGAGAGAGAGAGAGAGAGAGAGAGAGAGAGAGAGAGAGAGAGAGAAGGGGGATTCAGAGAGGGAGCACAGAGGTGAAAGAGCAAAAAGGGTAAAATAGAAACAATATTGGGTGGTGGAAACAGGAGCAAGAGGATGAAAAATTACGGAATTTAGGCAGAACAGAATGAGCGATAAGTAGGGGTGCCAGGGTACCGAAGCAGTTAGCGCGACGGGGCATCGGAATCCAGGGTTCAGACCCGGTGTCCGTACATCCTCATTGTGGAATGCATGCGTTTTCTCAGGGTGCTCCCCGTTAGTACGTTAATTGGTCAGGGTGAGTTGTCCTGGGATTAGGCTAGGGTTAAGTCGGTAGATGGCTGGGCCGGAAGGGCCTGTTTCACACTGTATCTTAATAAAATAAAACAGTGAGAAATGACAGCAATGATAGAGAGGCAGACAGAAAGCATGGGTGCTAGTAGAAAGAGGAATACAGACGGTATTAACCATTGTCTTTAAAAACTTCTGAGCATTGAGCTTCAGGATTAAAGGAAGGCCACTGGAGGGTATTTATAGGCAGAGATGACGGGTGCTTGTGAAGGGAAGGCAGAGAACTCTCTCCATACACTCCAGTTGAAACGAGCAGTGGTGCTCGTTAGTTCAGAGTTCAGTTGCTGACTCTGCTGGCAAGCGAAACATTCACAGCTGGGCTGATGGGGCAGGCTCTGAGCTTCAGGCAACGTACGGCAAGATTTATTAACGGCCGATGCCAAGAAAGCTCTGAGATGCGGATAAAGTTAAAATCATATCTTAGAAGGAAATACTTTAAATTTTTATCTGAAAGACTCAGTATCTGTGCACAGTCTAAGTGTATATAAGGACTTTTCACTAATGTGCATTTCAATAGAAGATCCCTGTTCTAATGGAAGTCCATTCTCTCAATATTCTGTGCCGGTGTATACAATGTCTGCATGCATGGTATCTCTCCTGGGTGTTATAACAGCTTAATCTACATCTTTACCTCTCCCACCCTTTTGGCTTCACCTATCACCTTCTTGCTGTCCTCCTTCCCCTCCACCTCCACCTTTTTATCTTGGTGCCTTCCCCCTTTCTTTTCAGTTCTGATGAAGGGTCTGGGCCCAAAATGTCGACTGTTTATTCATTTCCATGGATGCTGCCTGACCTGCCGAGTTCCTCCAGCAGTTTGTGTGCCTTGCTCTGGGTTCCCAGTGCCTGCAGAATCTCTTGTGTTTAACACTACCTCACTAATCTTTTTGCACTGCCTTTCTGACTTTTACGTGTATTTCCTATTGTAACAGAGTAATATTTCTATGTACAGCACTGTTCTGCTGCAGGAAAACACCATATTTCATGGCATATGTCAGTGACTCTGATTCTGTATGTTCACTAACACATTCAATAGGTGTGCATAATACAACTACCACAGGTAGTATAGAATACAACTCGAAAAATCATATATTTGGGCAGATGGGACTCTCAGCCATGGTTGCCAGCTCCTCTAGGAGAAGGAAGACTCTGAGCTCAAATCCCTGCTACCTTGTGGCTACAGATACTCGGGTCTGTCGGCATCCTGTGAGTATCTGCAGATACTGCCCCAGTCTGTGATTGCCCCCGTGGTATCTGAACTCGGACTTCATACAACATTCCTCCCCACAACCATGGGCAAACTGCCCCAGTGTTATTAGCTGTGTGTTATAGGGGAGAGAACAGCGAGAGCCAGTGACTAGTAAATAGGGATGTGGATTGTGCTCAGTATGGCTCTTTCATTAAGGTTGTCATAGCCGGGGAGGGGGTAACGGGGATAAGCTCCCACTACTTACTAAGTTCTCCTAATGGTGTGCGTCTCAAATGGCCTTTGACAACCCAGTCCAGCTCCTGCCCTTCACATGTGGTTTAGCTACTAAGCCATTTCTACTGTCAGGAGAAGGGGTAAAAGCGAGTTATAGGTGCCTTCAAACAGTTGTTTTCGGCAGATCATCTCATGTAGGAGGAGGGGAACTCTGACTCAAACCTCCACTGCCTTGTGGCCGTACCCACTCGTGGGGAAGGAAGGCTTCGGGAGTAAACCCTGAGGAAAAATCCAGAGCTGAAGTCCCTAAGGCAGTCTGACGTTGAGTTCAATGCTGGCCGGCAGCTCCTGCAACCTCTCTGGTGCCAAAATGCATCCGTTTTTGCCGTTCCTTTGGATTCATCAGCCGCGTGGTGAGGGGGAGCAACTTGCTCTCCATATCATACTGCTCTGGCCTGTGTACTGGCTCGTGTGGACAGCTAGGATGTAACATCCATGGTGAGCCCCGATCAATGGAGGGCCTACTCTAGATTGTGTTAGTGCAGTAAGAGGGAGACGCAAGCAAAGGAGCAGAATGCATGAAATGCAGTCCAAGGTTCAGGAGTTTCATTAGTTATAGCTTACACCCATCGTTGTAATAGAAAACTGTATTTACTGTTAGACTGCAGACAATCGTGTTACTCTGTCATTAGGATTCGGTACGTTACTTAGCCACCATTCTGTTGTCAAAATGCAGTTTCACTGGTAATCTCCTCACCGAGAAAGTGAAAGCTCTGCCACGTTCATGCTCCGGTGGATCAGCTTTGAGCACCGTTTTAGTAACTCACCTGTTATTCTGGTCGCTACACCGCGCGTTCTTTCAGTTTGCTCCTCCATGGGTGCGGTATCCCGTCCGCAATGCTGCGGCCGGCTGTCTGAGTAGAGTTTCGGGCACCTTGCCTGATTCTGGCGAGTCCCTCTACAACCCTCCCTGTGCCACCGTCTGCCCGTGCCTCAGCCTGCGGCAGCGTAAATCACACTGTTACATGCTGTATTTCCAAAAACAAAATGGCGTTACACCTACCACTATGCCAATGTGCTGCACTCTCGTAATAATATCTCAGTGCTTGATACCTCACTGTGGAACTACCTGTGCTGTGCTCGAGTCTGTGAGCATATGTACAATATCTCACCCTGTTGAACAAACCACAGCTACACCTGGGTCTCATTTACCAGTAGAGGTAAACCTTACTTACTCGAGCCCCATCGCCCCTACGGGGGCACGGTGCTGACAGTAGCTCACCAGATTCCCCTATCCTGGGCCAGTCTTTCCAGCTGTCACTTATCTTCTTGGTATATCCTTCCTCACCCAGGAAGCTTCTGTTGGCTTTTCTGTAGCTCTGGGCTTTTAGGGGATGGAGTTGCCCAACCCTCCTCCTTTAACTCCCGGCATTGGTACCGTCCACGGCAGGGTTGAAGGTAATCATTATTGAGTCTAATACCGCCCTTAAGTTTACATCATGTGTTTTTGAGGGTTTAGCGAATTATTTGTCCGTAACTAAAGTGATTGGGTGGTGAAGAGGGATCACAAACAGGGAAAAGAGTGAAGCCAATCCCGGCTTTAATTCAGTTGGCGGGAATATTCCGCAGGTTAAAAGAAATCTGTATCTGTGCATTCCACACGAATCAGTTCCAAACACGAGCACAGTGAGACTGTGCAAAGGAAGAAACTAACAGAATGAGAATATAGAACTGGAACAGCACAGGCCCTTCAGCCCACAATATTGTGCCTTTCCCACAATCTAACCTTTCTCTTCCACGTAGCCCTCCATTTTTCTGTCATCCATGTGCCTATCTGAGAGTCTCTTAAATTAGGGGGTTTGATTATGTTGGTTGCTCTTTCGAGACAGCTCGAATGTGGACAGAGTCCAGGAAGGGGAGGCATCGTCCCATGATGAACTGATCTGGGCCCACAACTTGCTGCGATTCCTTGTGGCCCTTGGGCAAAGCAGTCACCTTTCTCAGCTTCAAGACAGATTGCTTTCTGTGATGAATCTGTGAAAGTGGGTGAGGGTCAATGCTGAATTTCCTCATGTGTCTATTTGCCACCACTGCCCACCGATGAGTGCGTGTTATACCACCGAGCAGAAGCCTAGGAAATGGTGCGGATATATTTCGATAGGTATTCGAGGAGAATTGGTCTGGTGTCAAAGACACTCGCAAATGGTTCGGTGGTTCAGTTTAATATCAGAGAGTGTATATAGAATGCAACCTTTTTCACAGACATCCACAGAACAGAACACAAACCCAAAGACTGAATGACAGAAAATGTTAGAAGCCCAATATCCCCCTTCCCCTTCCCACCCACAAGCAGCTGCAAAAACAACAACCACCCACATGCAAACAGCAGCATAACCCCTGAGACCATGATCTGGAGCCCATCAAACACTATTGTCCATCCCAGCACTCTCTCTCACTGGTGAGGGAGTGAGAGGTATCGCTCCTGCCACAGCCAGAGAGGAGACCAACAGCTCACTGCTTACATGTTACAGAGTGGCTCATTTTGACAGCATTGTACACTGCTGTCTTGATGTCTCAATCTCTCGCGACACTGGCGAGGAACTCATGGGGCTGCACCCTGAAGGCTCACGGTCTTCCAGGCCGCTCCTGGAAATATCAAAGCCAGGCTGCTCGGCAAGTTCCAAGAGCGAGAACCCACTGCCGTGAAGAACCATGGTTTGAGTGCAGCTGCAGATCACGGACTCCGACAGGACCCCAGCCAGCTTGAAAAGTGAGATAAAAAAACATTAAAAGAGAAGAAATTAAACTATTTCATGGACAAACTGGAAGAAGTCGCACAGGTCCCCTAAAACCACTGCTGCCACCTTTAGTCTGGTATGGGGGGTGGGGGGAAGGTGCTACTGCACAGGATTGTGAACTCTGTAGGCTCCATTAAGGGCACTGGCCTCCCCAGCATCCAGGGCATATTCAAAAAGCGTCCATCACCCAGGACATGCCCTCTTCTCATTGCTACCATCAGGGAGGATGTACAGGAAGCTGAAGACATGCACTCAACATTTCAGGAGCAGCTTCCTCCCCTCTGCCATCAGATTTGCGAATGGACAAACCTCAAAATCTTTCTCACTTTTTGCACTACTTGTTTAAATTATTACTGTCAAGGACTCTTCATCTCATGTTCTCGATATATATTTCTCATTTATTATCATCGTCGTCATCTTCTTTTGCATCTGCACACTTTGTTGTCATTTTGCACATTGCTTGTCCGTCCTGCTGGGTGCCATTTTTCATTGAGCTTATTGTACTTCTTGGGTTTGCTGAGTATGCCCACAAGAAAAGGAATCTTGTATGTAGTGACATATATATACTTTGATAATATAGGTAGATATAGGTACACACATTTTATTGTAATCTATAGTTTTTTTAATGCTTATGTATTGCGTAGTTCTGCTGCCAGGAAACATGCACTTTTGCAGCACTTGCCAGTGATATGAAAGCTGAGATGGGTGAGTGCAGCCACCGGCTGGTCTGAAGCTGTTCTTCATTTCTTCCCTGGGCAGGTCCATACACTGAATCGCTTCTGGATGCTCCTGTGTTGCCTCATTATCCTGCCCCAGTGGCCAGTGGTGGCTGAGAATCTCTGTGGTTCCGAGCTCGTGGACACGCTGCAGTTTGTCTGTGGCGACCGAGGCTTTTATTTCGGTGAGTTCTGGCTGAAAGCCTTTTGATTACAGTGTTTGTTTTCCAGGGCAGACTTGATGGGTTGGGGGGGGGGGCCTATAAACACACAAGGTTCTGCAGATGCTGGAAATCCAAAGCGACGCACACAAGGTGCTGGAGGAACTCAGCATCTATGATAATCAATAAACAGTCGATGTCTTGGGCAGAGAATTTTCATTAAGACTGGAAAAGAAAATGTCAGAATAACAAGTTTGGGGGCATGGGAAGTTTGACAAGTTAGAAAGTGATGGGTGAAGCTGGGTGGAGGGGAAGGAATCTGATCGAGGAGGAGAGTGGACTGTAGGGAATGGGGAAGGAGAAGAGGTACCATGAGTAGGTGCTAGGCAGGAAAGAAGAGTTAAGAGGCCAGAGCAAGGAATAGAAGAAGAGGGAAGTGAGTGGGAAAAGAACTGCTGAAAGGAAAAACATAGACTTTCATGCTATCAGGCTGGTGGCTTTGCTTTCAATTTCAACCATACTCTTGCATTAATGTAAGTTGTTGTGAACATTTCCATCAAGATGCTCGAGTGAATACCTTTCCATTTTACGGTTAACCATCCGGCTGCTGAGTTGCAGCTCGTTGAGCCATCAGGGACCTGCCTTGTTCTCATTACTGAGGAGGTACAGGAGCCTAAAGACACACACTAACATTTTAACAACAGCTCCTTCTCCTCCGCCATCAGATTTCTGAATGGTCTATGAATTCATGAACTCTTCCTCACTAACTTGATCTCTTTTTGCACTACTCGTTGTATTTTATTTCTGATTTTACCTTATTGTTATGCATTGTAGGGTACTGCTACCTTTTTACACATGTTTATCCACAAAACTAATTAAGATATGATTACTACACCAGCCCATACACCTCCTCCCTCACCTCCATTCAGAGCCCCAAACAGATCTTCCAGGTGAGACAACATCTCACCTGCATACCTGCTGGGCTCGTCTATTGTGTCTGGTGCTCCCAATGCAGCCTCCTCCACATTAGTAAGACCCATCATAAATTGGCGGATCACTTTGCTAAGCACCCCTGCTCCATCTGCACCATCTTCCTGATGGCCAAACATTTTAATTCCTGTTCCCATTCCCATTCTGATGTGCTGATCCATGGCCTCCTCTTGTGCCAAGATGAGCCCACCCTCAGAGTGGAGGAGCAACATTTTAACTCCTGTCTGGGTGGCCTCCCACCTGATAATATGAATATCAATTTCTCCTTCTGGTGAAAAGAAATCCTTCCTCCATTCACAGCTTCTCACCTGCCTATTACATCCCCTGTGGGCCCCCTCCTCCTTCCTTTTTTCCTATTGTCCACTCTCCTCTCCAGTCAGATTCTTTCTTCTTCAGCCCGTGACCTTCTTCCCTGTTACTCCCCCATTTAATTCTAGCATCTTCCCTCTTCCTATCCAATCCTGAAGAAGGGTCTTGGCCCGAAACGTCTGCTGTTTATTCATTTCCATAGATGCTGCCTGACCTGCTGAGTTCCTCCAGCATTTTGCGTGGTGTTGCTCTGGGTTTCCAGTACCTGCAGATATTCTTGTGTTCAGCGTAATCAAAGACCTCACACTCCTCCTTCCCTCTCCCATTGGGCCGAAAATACAAAACCAGGCTCAAAGACAGTTTTTATTCCACTATTCGATGGCTCCCTGCTATGATGATTTCCATTCTGGAAAGTACTACAGGGCTAGTAAAACAAAAAATTCACACTATTTTAAAAGTTTCTCTCTCAACTCCCCCAGGCAGTTAATCTGATCAACCATTCCAGTTACCCCCCACCCCCTGTATCTATTACCCCCGTGACTGATCAACCATTCCAGTTACCCCCCACCCCCTGTATCTATTACCCTCATGACTGATCAACCATTCCAGTTACCCCCACCCCCTGTATCTATTACCCCCGTGACTGATCAACCATTCCAGTTACCCCCCACCCCTTGTATCTATTACCCTCGTGACTGATCAACCATTCCAGTTACCCACCCACTGTATCTATTACCCTCATGACTGATCAACCATTCCAGTTACCCCCCACCCCCTGTATCTATTACCCTCGTGACTGATCAACCATTCCAGTTACCCCCCACCCCTGTATCTATTACCCTCGTGACTGATCAACCATTCCAGTTACCCACCCACTGTATCTATTACCCTCGTGACTGATCAACCATTCCAGTTACCCACCCACTGTATCTATTACCCTCGTGACTGATCAACCATTCCAGTTACCCCCCACTGTATCTATTACCCTCGTGACTGATCAACCATTCCAGTTACCCACCCACTGTATCTATTACCCTCGTGACTGATCAACCATTCCAGTTACCCACCCACTGTATCTATTACCCTCGTGACTGATCAACCATTCCAGTTACCCACCCACTGTATCTATTACCCTCGTGACTGATCAACCATTCCAGTTACCCCCCACTGTATCTATTACCCTCGTGACTGATCAACCATTCCAGTTACCCCCCACTGTATCTATTACCCTCGTGACTGATCAACCATTCCAGTTACCCACCCACTGTATCTATTACCTTCGTGACTGATCAACCATTCCAGTTACCCACCCACTCCCTTTATCTATTACCCCCGTGACTGATCAACCATTCCAGTTACCCCCCACCCCCTGTATCTATTACCCCCGTGACTGATCAACCATTCCAGTTACCCCCCACCCCCTGTATCTATTACCCTCGTGACTGATCAACCATTCCAGTTACCCACCCACTGTATCTATTACCCTCGTGACTGATCAACCATTCCAGTTACCCCCCACCCCCTGTATCTATTACCTCCATGACTGATCAACCATTCCAGTTACCCACCCATCCCCTGTATCTATTATCCCTGTGATGACATTGTACTGTAAACAGTTTAAAACACATTTTATAATGCTGTTCACAATGTAAGTACATTCTGGTATTTATGTAATTATGCACATTTTATTCCATATTTATAGTTGTGGTCATAGTTTAGTCCACAGCGCAAACCAGCCTTCTGTTCATCGACTCCATTTATATTTAAGCCTGCCGCAGGCAAGCAGTGAGCATAATTAAAGACCTTTTCCACCCTGATCTTTCAAAATCAGATTCAGATTTATTTATCAGGTGGACATTGAACCAGATAGTGAAATGCATCAGATATGTTAGCAACCCACACCACCCAAGGATACGCTAGGGCTAGTCCTTTAGTGTCACCCCATACACACAGATGAGAGAGTTTTGTAGAGGATGTTGGTAATAGGTGTTTCTAATTGTGAAGGAGCTCTCACTGCAGGTTACAAGCACGGGGAATTCATTGAACAGTTCAGGACAAGCTTCTTTGGTGATTGAGCGATGAAATCTGGTTTGCTTAAAGCAAAAAAGTCTCAACACAGTTAAAGGCAGGATGAACCACGCCACAGTAGCATAGCAATTAACATGATGCTCAGAGTTCAGAGGTCAATTCCAACGTTGTCGGTTAGCCAGTTTCTACATCCCTTCCCACGTGTGTGTGTGTTTCCAGTTTCCTTCCACAGTCCGAGGATGAATCGATTCATTGGTGAAGCTGTCATTGCAAATTGTCCCATGACTAGATTAGAGTTAAATAGGTGGATTCCTGATGAGGACTGGCTCTAGGACCTGTCTGGGTTCCTTCATCTGACGTCAATAATCAGCTTTTTGGTCTTGCCGACATTGAGTGAGAGGTTGATTTTATGGCACCCCTCAGCCGGATTTTCAATCTCTCTCCTCTATGCTGATTTGTCACCACCTTTGATTCTGTCAACGACAGTGGTGTCATCAGCAAATTTAAATATGGACTTGATGCCGATGAAGATCACCGTGGACCAAAGGGCCTGTTCTGTACTGTAATATGCCAGGTTCAAAGTTCAACATAAATGTATTATCAAAGTATGTGCGGTAGATGACACTATGTGCAACCTGGAGATTCAGTTCCTTGTAGGTCTTCACAGTAAGTACACACAATAGAATCAGTGAAAAAGTGCTCACCATGTCAGACAGACAATCAATGAGCAAAAGACAACAGACTGGCCAGAAACTACGACATACCCTGCAGTAGTCCTGTGCCATCCACCAGTCACATCTGAGGTATGTGCTCTGCCTCTCCAAATTGTTCAGAGCTTGGATCTGATCTCATTCCAAAACATTCCTAAGTATAGGATATGGTCTGTGGGTGAGTGAAGATGATTGGGTTGTCAGACGAGTTAGCTGTTGTCCTCTGTGAGTGGTTGGAATGTTTAAACTTCAAGATGAAATGTTGCCAGATAATGTCAGAGAGAAAAAAAATCAGATGTTAAGTTCATTTGCCTTTTATTTCTCTGAAGTCAGGGGCATGCCGAAGCTACAATGTGCTTTCAGGACTTTGGCCTGCTCTACACAATAGGGCCCATATGTGGAGCTATATGGACCAAATATTCATCCCAGATGTTGGGTACGGAGCCAAGATTAAACAAAATAAGACTCCTTCTTGTGTCTAATTGAACCCAGTGTATGCACTGATTATGTGAGCAGTTGCTTGAACTCTTTGGCCCAACAAGATAAGCCATAAGGCCATACGATATAGGAGCAGAATTAGACCATTTGGCTCATTAGGGTACACTCCACCATTCAATCCTTTTTTAACTTCTCCCAAGAACCTAACAATCTCTGCCTTAAATGCACCCAATGGCTTGGCCTCCATTGCTGTCCATTGCAATGAATTCCACAGATTCACCACCCTCTGGCTAAAGAAATTCCTCCTCATCTCTGTTCTAAATGGACGCCCCTCAATTCTGAGGCTGTGCCCTCTGGTCCAAGATTACCCCACTATTGGAAACATCCTCTCCACATCCACTCTATCTAGTCCTTTCAATGTTAGATATTTTTCGATGAGATTCCCTCCTTATTCTTCTAAACGCCAATAAATAAAAGGCTCAGAGTCATCAAACACTCTTGATACATTAACCCTTTCACTCATGGGATAATTCCCATGAAACTCCTCTCTGATGCCAGCACACCCTTCCTTCGATGAGGGGTCCAAAACCTGTCACACTATTCCAAACACTCCTCCCTGACCAGGAATTGAACCTGGTCTGCATCGGTGATCCTAACCACCAGAATGCCAGCCTTAACTTTTAAAGACATGTCCTTTTATTCTGAGTTTATACTTGTAGACTCTATGGAAACCTCCTCTCCGTGCCCACTCTATCCAGGCCCTTCAAAACCCGATAGGTTTCATTGAGATCCCCCTCATCTTTCTAAGCTCCAGTGAGTACAGGCCCAGAGCCAGCTATGCTCCTCATACATTAACCCTTTCATTCCTGGGATTATTCTTTAGAACTTCCTCTGGATCCTCTCCAATGACAGCATCAGAACATGCTTTCCTCAGATAAGGGGCCCAAGGTTACTCACAATATTCCAAACGCAGACTGACCAACCCCGTATGAAGCCGAGCATTACATCATTGCCTTTGCATTGTTGTCGTCTCAAAGTGAAAGCCAACATTTCTTTTGCCTTCCTTACTACTGAATCAATCTGCAAGATAACCTTAAAGGAATCCTAAACTAGGACTCCCAAGTCCCTAGAGTGCAAGTGAGAATATAGGTCCTCTTTGCACCTCCCATTCGTCAAGAAACCAACCATCTTGCTTATGTGCTGGCTTTGGAGGGGGTCTAGAAAAGCTTCACAAGAATTAACCCAGAAGTGAAAGGGTTAACATTTCTGAGGCAAACTTGATGTCTCTGGGCCTGCACTCAAAGGAATTCAGAAGGATGAGGGTAAGAATATCATTGAAGACCACCGGATATTAAAACTGGTATGTAGGTGGAGAGGGTGATTTCATTAGAGAGACAGTTCGTGTTCCAGGGGCATGGATTCAAAATTAAGGTATTGCTAAGGCAATGGTCATACCATATTTGGAAAATTGTGAGTAGTTTTAAGCCCCTTATCTAAGAAAGGACTTGCTGACATTGGAATGGGTTCAGTGGAGGTTCACCAGACTGATCCCAGGAATGAAAGGGTTAACACATGAGGTGTGTTTGGTGGCTCAGGGCTTGAGTTTAGAAAAATGAGGGGGGATCTCATTGAAACCTGCCAAATATTGAAAAGCCTAGATAGTGTTGATGTGGCAGAATGTTTCCTAAAGTGGGGAAGTCTAGGACCAGAGGGCACAGCCTCTGAACACAAAGACGTCCTGTTAGAACAGAGATGAGGAGGAGTTTCTTCAGCCAGAGGAGGGTGATTCTGTGGAATTCATTGTCACAGATAGTTGAGGAGGCCAAGTCACTGGGTATATTTGATTGACAGGTTCTTGATTGGTAAAGGGGTTAAGAATTACATGGGAAAATGGGGTTGAAAAGGTTCAGCAGTGATGGAATGGCAGAGCAGACTTGATGGGCTGAATGGGCACATTTTGTCCCAGAATCATATGGTCTTATGCTCGCAATTACAGTGGCTAGTTAACCTACACGTGTTTTGACTGGTTGGGGGAGGTCAGGCTGGGGTGGTATCCAGAGCAACAGGGTAAACTCGCGTCATCATGCAGATGAAGATGGAGATGAAGATGAAGGTGACTCTGGCACTGCGAGTGATTTAGCTCAGGAAGCTGCACAGATTCATTCCCTGTTTCCCTGACTCACATTGGCATGCCTTCCTTTAATTCAGCTTCCTAGGAGGAATGGTACAGCCACCTGGCCTTTTGATGTCCACGCTTGGAAATATTTGACCGTGATAGACTCCTCAATGGACCAGATTGTGGTGACACTAAGCCAGTCTTGAGAATGGACACTGATCACTTCATACTGTTGGGCTGTGCAAAATCAGGCTCATACCATTGAACTTTGTACATGGATCATAGTATATAGCACAGTACAGGCCCTTTGGCCCACAATGTTGTGGCAACATTTTAACCAACTCTAAGATCAATCTAGCCTTTCTGGTTGCCCTCCATTTTTCTGTCATCCATGCGCCAACCTAAAACTCTTAAACATCACTAAAGTATCTGCTTCTAACAACACCCCTGGCAGTATGTTTCATGCACCCATCACTCTGTAAAAAATGTACTTCTGACATCCTCCCCATAATTTCCTCCAATTACCTTAAAATTAGCCATTTACACCCTGGGGGAAAATCTCTGGCTGTCCACTTCATGTATGACTCTTATCATCTCGTACGCCTCTATCAAGTCACCTCTCATCCTCCTTTGCTCTAGAGAGAAAAGCCCTAGCACCCTCAACCTATCCTCATAAGACATGCTCCCGGTAAATCTCCTCTACACCCTCTCTAAAGCCTCCACACCTTTCCTTTACTGAGGAGACCTGATCCAAACACTGTTCCAAGTGTGGTCTAACCAGCGTTTTATGGAGCTGAAGGTCTACTAAGGGGCTCTAGCTACCTGAAGAGACTGCAACATCGCAAAGCCTGGGATAAAGGAAGTTGCTCAGAGGTAGGGGTAACTTTGAATGCAATTGCCAACATGTGATTGGCGAGGACTATTGCAATGGATGCCACAGTGGTGCAGCCGGCGGATCACAGAGTTAGAGAGCCAGATTCATTCCTGACCTCTGGTGCTGCCTGTGTGCAGTCTGCCTGAGTTTCGTTAAGACGCTCCGGTCCCCTCCCGTAGCCCAATATTGTGTGGGTCGATAGAGTCATAGACAACTCTTGCACAGAAGCAGACCCTTTGGCTCATCTAGTCCAGGCTGAACTTATTCTGCTGAATGCCATCGACCCACACCTAGATCATAACCCTCCCTAGCCCTCCCATCAATGACCTTGTCCAAATTTTTCTCAAAAATTACAATCAAATACCCATGGTACTTGCTCACTCTCTCCACCATCTGACTGAAGAAGTTCTCCCTCAAGTTCCCTTAAACAACATCTTTGAAAATTTGGCACCCTTATTTACAAAAGACAGGATTAAATATATAGGTGCTCCAAAGATAAAATAATTGGTTATTTGGGGAAATAAATAATTAAAAAATATATATATATATAGATATATATATATATATACACACATATATATATATATATATACACACACTAAAGTTATTACAAACTCCATGGAGCATGAGGGGATCTTCCAATATCGAGGCACTCTTTCTTTCTTTCTCTTTTTTTTCTCTATAGGGATGCTGGGGGGGAGGGGTTGGGGAGGGGGGGATGGGTAATATACTTTTTTTTTCCATACTTTTATTTTGTAACTACTTGAAATACAATAAAAAAAAGTTTATAAAGAAAAAGTACCCTTAAACATTTCACCTTTCACCCTCAGCTCATGACCTCTGGTTCTCTTCTCCACTCAAACTCTGTGGAAAAGCATCAGGTGAATTGTAAATCATGCGTCGATGAATGGCAGAATCTGCTGGTGAAAACATGTGGGGATTAAATAACAGAATTATTGGAGCCTCCACGTAAATGGCTATTTTGTATTCAAAGTAGACTCCGTTGGTCCAAAGGTCTATTTCTATACTGCCCAACACCACGAATATATAGCAAAATATATCAGATGCCAAATCAACAAAATCTCTTTTCCCTGTCATTCAAGTTCAAGTTCGGTTTGTTGTAGGAAACCAGAGCACCTGGAGGAAACCCAAGCGCTCATGGGAATATCGTAAGAATTCCTTACAGAGGGTGTTGAAATCTGAACTCCGGAATGCCCCCAAGCTGTGGTAGTGTCGCCCTAGCAGCTACATTATTGTGGGACCTTAATGGCAGTTTATGTTATGTGCTGGAAACTTGGCGCACCAGTGCAGTTCACTGTGTGTTTCAACAGTTCAATGCACATGTGACCGATAAAGCTAATCTTTACCTAAAAGTCTATAAAATTATAGAGGTATGAATAAGTTATGTAGATCTTTTCCAGTGGTGGAAACGTTAAATACATAGCTCCTAGGTGAGAGGCAGAATAGTTTAAGGAAGTAGTACAGTAATTGGGATACATTGGGAACTGTTCTCTTGGCCCAATTAAGTGGCTGCACCAATTAGCCAATGTTCCATGGAAATAGTTAAAAAACTATAAAAAAGACAAAATGAGTAGCAAATTATGTATTTAAATGAAATACAGAACAAATGAGAACACTACCGATACTACTACAGTACTATAAAACTGTGTATTAGTTCCTAATAGTTAAAGACGGAGGAATTCATCTAATGTACTCAATGAACACAATCAGTGTGGCCACCCAGTGCCGATAGTGGACTGTCTTCATGCTATGCTCTCGACAAATGCATCTTCTGAATCTTCTTTTCATTGTAATATTCGAGATCCCTTCAAATTCTTCATTGTTTCTAACTTGTTGAAGTAGTCATTTTCACTCCCAGCTGTTTCTGGCATCTCCAAGCCAGAATGGTTGAAACCGCAGTGAGCAGAACAATTCTGAATTGTCTCACTGCTTATTTCTTGCCAATTATCCATGACAAGAATCACTGCTTTTTAAACACCAACACATGCAACAGCTGCTAGTTAAGATCTGTTCACTTGAACATGGTGTAGTGTCTAATGGCCACACAAGCCCACGCAACTGTTAGAATTTGTTCAGCCCTAACTTAGCAGCATGATGTCCCAAATATACGAAGGGAATGCTGGCTGTTTTTTCGATTAGTTTTTGTTCTTTAAGGGTTGTCCCAAATAGGCAGCTGCTCCAGTTAACTGGTGGCCCAATTAACCAGAATCCGCTGCATGTGCCTGGCAGGTTTTGCCAGGGGAGATGGTAGAAACGGATACAATACCAATGTTTCAGGGGCATTTAGACAGGCACCTGAACAGGGAGGGAATGGAAAGAAAGAGTCTCGGCCCAAAAACACTGACTGTTCACCCCTCTACAAAGGTGCTGCCTGATCTGCTGAGTTCCTCCAGCATTTTGTGTGTCTGTGTGTCGCTCTGGATTTCCAGCAGCTGCAGAATTTACTGTGTTTATGACTGGCTCCTTCCGACAGTAGTCTGTTTGTATTTGGGATTTCCAGCGTCCGGTTGTGATCATGGTGTCTCAGATCGAGCACTGACTGAGAAGAACTGGGATTCACCGATGGGGAGTACGCTTCCATATATAACGTTGGCTCAGGGATAGAGGTCAAATTGGGATTTAGGGACAGGGATGTGTAGTTGTTAGAAGCCAGTTTAAAGTTCAATTTAATTTTGAGATATAGCACCGTTCTGGTTCAATGAGATTGCACGAGCCATTTGTACCCGTGTGACCAATTAACCTACTAACCTGTTTGTAAAGTGTGAGGAAATCAGAGCACCTGGAGGAAACCCGTGTTGTCACAGGGAGAACATATAAACTCCTTACAGACAGAGGCAGGAATTGAACCCAGGTCACTGACACTGTAAAAGCGTTATGCTAGCCACTATACTACCATGCTACCCATAGGACAGACCAGGGTTCCACTCCGCACTTGAAGGCCAACCATGAGGCATGAGGCATGGTCAATTAGAGTGTGCAGATTTCGAGCCTGGAGGTTGTCTGCAGTTCAGGGTCCTGTCATTGGATAGAGCGGGCGGGGAGGGGACTGAACTGAAGATTCACTGGAAATCTGGAATTCAAAGGCCGATGGTTGATGTCTAAAGCCTGAAGCCTGGAGACTGGAGATTGGAGGCCCAGAGGCCTGCTCAGGAGTGAGAGGAATGTCTGTGTTTGTTTGTGTGTGACAGAGGAATGGGACTTGTTCTGCTGCAGTTGTTTGGCTGCATGCTGTGTGCTGTGTTTTTCTGCTGATCATAGTAGGCATGCAATGTTGGCGCCAGAATGTGTTGTGACACTCACAGGTTGAACCCAAACAATCACTCGGCTGTACTGGTTCTTAACATCAAAGCTGCATTTCACTGCATGTTTCAATCTACACATGACTAACAAATGAATCTTTTTGTACAAATTCACTGGGGCTAGCTGGCCAGGGACCTCGATTTGGTGAAAAGAATTCAGATCGATCGAGAAACGGCCAGCGAGGAGTACAGTGCCAGAAAATAACTGTGACCTTTGCCCCCCAGATAAGAATTCCGTAAAGCCAAGTACAGGGATCGTGGAGAGATGCTGTTTCAAGAGCTGCGACTTGCAGCTGCTGGAATCATACTGTGCGACTCCCGAGACGGCGAACTCCATGTCCCTGTTTACTCCCACCCAACAACAGGTAAGGAGACCATCTTTCACAGAGGGTTGGCGTCTCTCGGGCAAGTTGACTGAGAAGTAAAACTCCGATAATCCAGTATCCTCAGAACACAAGGCAGATTATCCGGACTATTAGATGTAACGCTGGGGTGAAAGCCCAACGCAATATCATGTCAAACAGTAATGAAGTGAAGTATTCCAGAGAATATTAGCCATTGTTACCCTATGGAAAAGTCACTGGCTGTCCACTTGATCATGCCTCTTATCATCTCAAAAACACAGACCCAAAAGAGTCCAGGAGCACAGAGGCACAGGAGTACAGGAACAGAGAGACACAGGAGTACAGGAACAGAGAGACACAGGAATACAGGAACAGAGAGACACAGGAGTACAGGAACACAGAGACACAGGAATACAGGAACACAGAGGCACAGGAGTACAGGAACACAGAGGCACAGGAATACAGGATCACAGAGGCACAGGAATACAGGAACAGAGGCACAGGAGTACAGGAAGACAGAGGCACAAGAGTACAGGAACAGAGAGGCACAGGAGTATAGGAACACAGAGGCACAGGAATACAGAAAACAGAGGCACAGGAGTACAGGAACACAGAGGCACAGGAGTACAGGAACACAGAGGCACAGGAGTACAGGAACACAGAGGCACAGGAATACAGGATCACAGAGGCACAGGAATACAGGAACACAGAGGCACAGGAGTACAGGAACACAGAGGCACAAGAGTACAGGAACAGAGAGGCACAGGAGTATAGGAACACAGAGGCACAGGAATACAGGAACACAGAGGCACAGGAGTACAGGAACACAGAGGCACAGGAGTACAGGATCACAGAGACACAGGAATAGAGGAACGCAGAGGCACAGGAATACAGGAACACAGAGGCACAGGAGTACAGGAACACAGAGGCACAGGAATACAGGATCACAGAAGCACAGGAATACAGGAACACAGAGGCACAGGAGTACAGGAACACAGAGGCACAAGAGTACAGGAACAGAGAGGCACAGGAGTATAGGAACACAGAGGCACAGGAATACAGGAACACAGAGGCACAGGAGTACAGGAACACAGAGGCACAGGAGTACAGGATCACAGAGACACAGGAATAGAGGAACGCAGAGGCACAGGAATACAGGAACACAGAGGCACAGGAATACAGGATCACAGAGGCACAGGAATACAGGAACACAGAGGCACAGGAGTACAGGAACACAGAGGCACAAGAGTACAGGAACAGAGAGGCACAGGAGTATAGGAACACAGAGGCACAGGAATACAGGAACACAGAGGCACAGGAGTACAGGAACACAGAGACACAGGAATACAGGAACACAGAGGCACAGGAGTACAGGAACACAGAGGCACAGGAATACAGGATCACAGAGGCACAGGAATACAGGAACACAGAGGCACAGTAATACAGGAACACAGAGACACAGTAATACAGGAACACAGAGACACAGGAGTACAGGAACATAGAGGCACAGGAATACAGGAACAGAGAGGCACAGGAGTACAGGAACACAGAGGCACAGGAGTACAGGATCACAGAGGCAGAGGAATACAGGAACAGAGAGACACAGGAGTACAGGAACACAGAGACACAGGAATACAGGTACACAGTGGCACAGGAGTACAGGAACACAGTGGCACAGGAGTACAGGAACACAGAGGCACAGGAATACAGGAACAGAGACACACAGGAATACAGGAACAGAGAGACACAGGAGTACAGGAACAGAGAGACACAGGAATACAGGAACAGAGAGACAAAGGAATACAGGAACAGAGAGGCACAGGAATACAGGAACAGAGAGACACTGGAATACAGGAACAGAGGGACACAGGAGTACAGGAACACAGAGGCACAGGAATACAGGATCACAGAGGCACAGGAATACAGGAACACAGAGGCACAGGAGTACAGGAACACAGAGGCACAGGAGTACAGGATCACAGAGACAAAGGAATACAGGAACAGAGAGGCACAGGAATACAGGAACAGAGAGACACTGGAATACAGGAACAGAGGGACACAGGAGTACAGGAACACAGAGACACAGGAATACAGGAACACAGAGGCACAGGAGTACAGGAACACAGAGGCACAGGAATACAGGATCACAGAGGCACAGGAATACAGGAACACAGAGACACAAGAATAGAGGTTACAGAGGCACAGGAATACAGGTACACAGAGGCACAGGAGTACAGGAACACAGAGGCACAGGAGTACAGGAACACAGAGATACAAGAGTAGAGGTTACAGATGCACAGGAGTACAGGAACACAGAGGCACAGGAATACAGGAACAGAGAGGCACAGGAATACAGGAACACAGAGACACAAGAATAGAGGTTACAGAGGCACAGGAATACAGGTACACAGAGGCACAGGAGTACAGGAACACAGAGGCACAGGAGTACAGGAACACAGAGATACAAGAGTAGAGGTTACAGATGCACAGGAATACAGGAACACATAGGCACAGGAATACAGGTACGGAGAGGCACAGGAATACAGGAACACAGACACACAAGAATAGAGGTTACAGAGGCACAGGAGTACAGGAACACAGAGGCACAGGAATACAGGAATAGAGAGACACAGTAATACAGGAACACAGAGACACGTGAGTACAGGAACACAGAGGCACAGGAATACAGGATCACAGAAGCACAGGAATACAGGAACACAGAGGCACAGGAGTACAGGAACACAGAGGCACAAGAGTACAGGAACAGAGAGGCACAGGAGTATAGGAACACAGAGGCACAGGAATACAGGAACACAGAGGCACAGGAGTACAGGAACACAGAGGCACAGGAGTACAGGATCACAGAGACACAGGAATAGAGGAACACAGAGGCACAGGAATACAGGAACACAGAGGCACAGGAATACAGGATCAGAGAGGCACAGGAATACAGGAACACAGAGGCACAGGAGTACAAAAACACAGAGGCACAAGAGTACAGGAACAGAGAGGCACAGGAGTATAGGAACACAGAGGCACAGGAATACAGGAACACAGAGGCGTACAGGAACACAGAGACACAGGAATACAGGAACACAGAGGCACAGGAGTACAGGAACACAGAGGCACAGGAATACAGGATCACAGAGGCACAGGAATACAGGAACACAGAGGCACAGTAATACAGGAACACAGAGACACAGGAGTACAGGAACATAGAGGCACAGTAATACAGGAACAGAGAGGCACAGGAGTACAGGAACACAGAGGCACAGGAGTACAGGATCACAGAGGCAGAGGAATACAGGAACAGAGAGACACAGGAGTACAGGAACACAGAGACACAGGAATACAGGTACACAGTGGCACAGGAGTACAGGAACACAGTGGCACAGGAGTACAGGAACACAGAGGCACATGAATACAGGAACAGAGACACACAGGAATACAGGAACAGAGAGACACAGGAGTACAGGAACAGAGAGACACAGGAATACAGGAACAGAGAGACAAAGGAATACAGGAACAGAGAGGCACAGGAGTACAGGAACACAGAGGCACAAGAGTACAGGAACAGAGAGGCACAGGAGTATAGGAACACAGAGGCACAGGAATACAGGAACACAGAGGCACAGGAGTACAGGAACACAGAGGCACAGGAGTACAGGGTCACAGAGACAAAGGAATACAGGAACACAGAGATACAAGAGTAGAGGTTACAGATGCACAGGAGTACAGGAACACAGAGGCACAGGAGTACAGGAACACAGAGGCACAGGAGTACAGGAACACAGAGATACAAGAGTAGAGGTTACAGATGCACAGGAATACAGGAACACATAGGCACAGGAATACAGGTACGGAGAGGCACAGGAATACAGGAACACAGACACACAAGAATAGAGGTTACAGAGGCACAGGAGTACAGGAACACAGAGGCACAGGAATACAGGAATAGAGAGACACAGTAATACAGGAACACAGAGACACGTGAGTACAGGAACACAGAGGCACAGGAATACAGGAACAGAGAGGCACAGGAATACAGGAACACAGAGACACAAGAATAGAGGTTACAGAGGCACAGGAATACAGGTACACAGAGGCACAGGAGTACAAGAACACAGAGGCACAGAAGTACAGGAACACAGAGGCACAGGAGCACAGGAACAGACAGGCGCAGGAGGACAGGAACAGAGAGGCACAGGAGTACAGGATCACAGAGGCACAGAAGTACTGGAACGCACACATTCTTATGCCTTTTCATGAAACCATACTGGGTTTCCACTCAACCACAACTGAAGGGGTGTAAAGTAAATTGCTTGGGCAAGGCAGTTCCTGGGGATGATTGCCAATGGGTGACGATTCATTGTCCCCTCACTGCTGCCATCAGGGAGGTGGTACAAGAGCCTCAGGCTTCACAGCAACTGGTTCAGGAACAGTTATTATCCTCAACCATCAGACTCTTGAACCAGAGGAGATAATTTCACTCAGCTTTCCTCTCCCCATCACTGAGCTGTTCCTCTTGACTCACTTCATCTTCTTCATCTTCATCTCATGTTCTCCATATTTCTTACTTATTTATTATTATTATTTTTCTTTCTTTTTGTATTTGCACAGTTGTTGATTTTTTTTGCATATTGATTGTTGTCCATCCTATGCATGTGGTCTTTCACTGATTCTATTGTGTTTCTTGATTTACTATGAATGCCCACAAGGAAGTGAATCTCGGGGTTGTATATGGCGATAAATATGTACTTCGATAATAAATTTACTTTGAACTTTAGGATTCTGCGCACAGCTATTGACAGTCGCTGTCAGTGTTTATTGACAATCATGAGCTGAGATCCTGTACACGTGGGTACTATTGTTTCCATTTAGAGCAGTTACCCGCTCACGTCGTACAGAGACAATCACAGGGGTGGGTGTCCTTCCTGATGGATTGAACTCTGGATGTGGTGGGCTGAGTTCAAAGCAAATTCAGTGTTGGGGTGAGTGAAGTTATCCCCTTCTGGTTCAAGATCCTGATGGTTCATCTATTCCTGAACCTTGGTGGTGTGGGGCCTGTTTCTGTCACATGTGACTGTGACAAGTGCCAATAATCCTGTGCTTGGGAATTCTGCACGTGTGGTGAGCTCCGGGCGAGGAGTGCTACTGAGGGCATTCTAACTGTCTGGTATGGGAATTGCAAGGCATCTGACTACAG
Source organism: Hypanus sabinus (assembly GCF_030144855.1). Lineage (NCBI taxonomy): Eukaryota > Metazoa > Chordata > Chondrichthyes > Myliobatiformes > Dasyatidae > Hypanus > Hypanus sabinus. The sequence continues at coordinate 109,607,299 of NC_082711.1, read as the reverse complement.
GTCCCCACAAAGGATTGTGAGGTCTGTCTAGAGGATCATTGGGTCTCTCTTCCATCCATCTGAGATATTTATCAGGAACGCTGCGTATGCATTGTCAATGATCCTTCCCATTCGTACAACAAATTCTTTGAGCCCCCCCCTAGTCAGGCAGCAGATACTGTAACAACAGGACAAGGACTGTTAGGATAGGAAACAGCTTCTTCCCCCAGGCTGTAAGACTACTGAACTCCCTCCCACAACTCAGGTCTCATCATGTTTGAAGCACCAGTAGTATTTTACTATTTACTTGTTCATTTGTATTGTAAATGCACCTTATTATTTATTAATTTATTTGTGGTAATAATATTTTATGTGTTATGTATGTGAGTTATATGTACTGTGTGGTGCACCTTGATCTGGAGGAACATTGTTTTGGTTGGTGGTATATATGTGTTTGGTTGAATGATGATAAATCTGAACTTGAATTCATACTTAGTTCATCTCTTTTCAGGAGGAAAGTTTGCATAAGCCATACAAAGAGAACAAGTTTTCCCAGTGGGTTTTAAGAAGCAAGCATGCAGCTCAGGAGCCGAGCTCCCCCCGCAGTCAGACGTCGTTGATGGCTCTGCTGAGCAAGATGCCAAGGAAGGCCGCAGGACCTCGGCGAACAAGGTTATGATAGCATGGAGGAAGGAGGGAAGGCAGGACGCACTAATTCCCACAGGTCTTTCCTCTTCGACATTACTGTGAATTCAATGCTAATGATCAAAATCAGAATGGAGAAGTGAGCTGGAGTGAACCAGTGGATTTTGTTCAGCAAAAAGTTTTGCTCATCACGCTGTTCTGAACTGTTTTGCTCTCTCTCTCCTCACTCTTGTGCCTCTGCTCTCTCTCATCATCTGGCCAAGAGGAAGAAATTCAGAATTCCTGCAACAGAATTTCAAACAGCTGATTCTCAATATGCCCTGTAGCCAATATCAATTTTCCGTGTGGGCTCTTTATTAGAGGAAAGTGAGGATATCTGGACAGAAAATAACTGAAAATCACACTCACTCACTAAGTTTCCTCAGGCAAAGCACACGAAGCCTGCGTTTCGGGGCTCAAGTTCACCCGCAAGTTCGAGTTCCAATTTATCATCATCACTGTTACTTTCAAGTTTATTTATTAGTGATGCAGTGCGGAATAGACCCTTCCAGCCCTACGAGCCACTCCGCCCAGCAACCCCCAACAACCCCGAATTAACCCTGAACCTAATCACAGGACAATTTACGATGACCGATTGACCTACCCGGTACACCTTTGGACAGTGGGAGGGAGCAGAAGCACCCGGAGAAATCCCACACATCCCACAAAGAGGACTCCTTACGAAGGTCACCGGGATTGAACTCCGAACTTCGCACCCTGAGCTGTTATAGTACCACACTAACCGCTATGTTACCGTGGCACCCTAAATACAGTGTACACTGGGTGTCAGAATTATAAATAGATCGTGCTCAGGATGGGTCAGGCAGAATCAGTGGAGGGAGAGAGGCTTTGGCAATCTATTATCTATTAATTATGAGATAATTATCTATTATATCTATTATAATAGATATAATCTATTATCTATAATATTATTACAATAGATAATCTATTACCTATTATTATAGATCTATTATCTATTATCATTTCTCCAGAGATGCTGTCCAACCTGCTGAGCATTTCCAATATTTTCTCTCCCTAGTAACCTCTCATCAAATGTCCTACAATTGGGTTGCAGAAAAAGCCTAAAGCAGCATGGAAGCCGGACGGGGCAGGGGCTGCGGTGGGGGAAGGGTGAGGAAGGTCGCATAAAATCCTCCTGTGAACTTGGCACAGTCAACCTACCTACAAAGGACCTTTCCCTCCCTGAAGTCTTAAGCAAAATCGGATATGGCATTGGCTGGCTTCACAATGATCAATCACCTGCAGAGGAGTGTTCTCACCATTGGCACTGGTCAACTTCAGTGACAATTGTAGGTGCCCATTGTCTCCGATGTCAAACTACCTAGAGCTGTACTTAATGCCTGTTGACTTGATTTGTATGTACAGTGGTTCAGTGGATTCTGGTTCATTGGGACACATCAGGACCAGCACATTTTGGGCCCAATTATAACATTCAAGATGATTGATGATTCCTTCAAATTCTTTGTAGTTCCTAACTTGAAGCAGTGAAATTGTTCCATTTTCACTCCCGGTTGTTTCTGGCATCCCCAAGTCTGAATGCTTGAAACCGCAGTGGGCACAGCAGTTCTGGATTGTCTCACTGCTTATTTCTCACTGACTGTCAGTGACAACGATGACTGCTTTTTGAACACAAACATGCGTAACTGATGCTACTTAAGAACTCTTTACTCTAAGCACGGTGCGGTATCTAATGGCCACACGATGCTAGGTAGAAACTGTTCGGCAATTGTGTCCTACTCCAATTAAGCAGCACAGTGTCCCAAATAAACAAAGAAAATCCTGGCTATTTTCTCAATTAGCTTTTGTCCTTTAAAAGCTATCTCCCAGATAACTGGCTGCCCTGATTAATGGATGCCCAATTCACGGAATCCACTGTATCCCATCGCAATTTGTCTAGTAACCATGTGTCATCATTACAGGTCTTTGCCAGCATTATAACACGTTACAGTGTGACTCTACCGTAACCCATTGCTATTATATACCAGAACATTGCAATGTCGATCCACTAATTTTCAGTATTCACAGTGGATGATGTGCTTTATAAGCTGAAACTTTCTCCAGTCTTTGTATTGTCAGTGCGCAAAGGAATAAAGAGAGATTTCCACTTCCTGGGAAGTCCCTAGCAGTTAGTGTAATGCCATTGCAGTGCTACTGACCGGCTTCAGGTCTGCCACTGTTTGTAACGACTTTCTACAGTTTCCTGGTGACCACGCAGATTTCCTCCGGCTGCTCTGGTTTCCTCCCGCATCCCAAAGACAGATTGTTCTGGAGGTTAATTGGGCGTAATTGGGCCACAAGGGCCTGTTAACTTGCTGTATCTCTAAATAATAAAGTAAATATATGAAGATAAATGTGGAACTTTAGCACAGTCACTGCTAATTAAGTAGACTGGTTAATTTAATTAGATTGGGTAACACACACAAGCTGCTTAACGCCTCGACTGCCATGATGTGGCCACTCTTGGGGTGGAGGAGCAACATCTCATATTCCATCTGGGCAGCCTCCAGCCTGAAGGCATGAACACTAATTTCTCCAAGTTCTGATAATTCCTCTCCCTCCCTCTTTTTTTTTCCATTCCCCATCCTGCTTCTCCTCTCACCCGTTCTCTTCTCCACACCTGACCATCACCTCCCTCCCTTTCTCCCATGCTTCACTCTCTTCTCCAATCAGATTCCTTCTTCCTCAGCCCTTTACACCTCCCACCTATCACCTCTCAGCTTTCTTCTCCCTCCCCCTCCCACCACCCCTCACCTGGTCTCACCTGCCAGCTTCTTCCCCCCACCCTCACTTCTTCTGAACTTCCAGTCCTGATGAAGGCCCTCAGCCTGAAACATAAATTGTTTATTCCCCTCCAAAGATGCTTCCTGAGTTCCTCCAGCTTTTTGTGTGCATTCCTCTGGGCCTCCAGCATCTGCAGAATCCCTTGGGTAAACATTGGTTGTAATGTTCCTTTTTTATCGAGAGGAATTCCAACCGTCTTATTGGCCAATGCCTCTGGTACAGCCTATACTCTGGGCGATTCTGAACTGGATGACAACTCCTTCATCAATCCTCACACCCACACCCGTTCACTTTAACTCAAACCTCAGCCTACATTCCGCTGAGTCTCCGGCCCACATTTCTGTCCCATGAATCTACACCTTGGAATTTGTCCTCTTCGTCACTCAAAGTTCGAAATATATTTATTATTAAATTATGTACATATTCCTTGAGATTCGCCTTCTGGCAGGCAGCCACAATACAAAGGAATACAACAGAATTCCCAAAGAAACCCACACAACGAAGACTGTCAGATGTGCAATGTATGAATAAAAAGAGCAAATTGTGCAAACAATAAAAAAGTAAACAAATAGCACAGAGAACATGAACCTCAGAGCCCATGAAAGTCAGTTCATAGACACAGAGGCAGTGTCAGTACGGCAGCCAGTCCAGGAGTCTGAAGACTACAGAGTCAGTTCAGCGTTGAGACGAGAAAAACCTCAGAGTGGTGAGCTGGCCCGGTGCTGAGATCGGCTAAACACTGGCTTGTTGTTTAACCCTTAGGCTCGGGCACACCACTCCAAACCGGCCCCAAGCATCAATCCGAACCCAATCACCAATCCGGCCCCAAGCATCAATCCGGACCCAATCACCAATCCGGCCCCAAGCACCAATCCGGACCCAAGTATCAATCCGGACCCAATCACCAATCCGGCCCCAAGCACCAATCCGGACCCAAGTATCAATCCGGACCCAATCACCAATCCGGCCCCAAGCATCAATCCGGACCCAAGTATCAATCCGGACCCAAGTATCAATCCGGACCCAATCACCAATCTGGCCCCAAGCACCAATCCAGCTCCAAGCCCCAATCCGGCCCCAGGCACCAATCCGGCCCTAAGTATCAATCCAGCTGCAAGTATCAATCCAGACCCAATCACCAATGCGGACCCAATCACCAATCCGGCCCTAAGTATCAATCCAGCCCCAAGCACCAATCTGGACCCATGCACCAATCCAGCTCCAAGCCCCAATCCGACCCCAAGCACCAATCTGGCCCTAAGTATCAATCCGGCCCCAAGCACCAATCCGGCCCCAAGCACCAATCTGGACCCAATCACCAATCCGGACCCAAGCACCAATCCGGCCCCAAGTATCAATCCAGACCCAATCATCAATCCAGACCCAATCACCAATCCGGACCCAATCACCAATCCGGACCCAATCACCAATCCGGACCCAATCACCAATCTGGACCCATGCACCAATCCAGCTCCAAGCGCCAATCCGACCCCAAGCACCAATCCGGCCCTAAGTATCAATCCGGCCCCAAGCACCAATCCGGCCCCAAGCACCAATCTGGACCCAATCACCAATCCGGACCCAAGCACCAATCCGGCCCCAAGCACCAACCTGGCCCTAAGCACCAATCCGGACCCAATCACCAATCCGGACCCAATCACCAATCCGGACCCAAGCACCAATCCGCACCCAAGCACCAATCCGGACCCAAGTATCAATCTGGCCCCAAGTATCAATCTGGACCCAAGCACCAATCCGGCCCCAAGCACCAACCTGGCCCTAAGCACCAATCCGGACCCAATCACCAATCTGGACCCAATCACCAATCCGGACCCAAGCACCAATCCGCACCCAAGCACCAATCCGGACCCAAGTATCAATCTGGCCCCAAGTATCAATCTGGACCCAAGCACCAATCCGGACCCAATCACCAATCTGGACCCATGCACCAATCCAGCTCCAAGCCCCAATCCGACCCCAAGCACCAATCCGGCCCTAAGTATCAATCCGGCCCCAAGTATCAATCCAGACCCAATCATCAATCCAGACCCAATCACCAATCCGGACCCAAGTATCAATCCGGCCCCAAGCACCAACCTGGCCCTAAGCACCAATCCGGACCCAATCACCAATCCGGACCCAATCACCAATCCGGACCCAAGCACCAATCCGCACCCAAGCACCAATCCGGACCCAAGTATCAATCTGGCCCCAAGTATCAATCTGGACCCAAGCACCAATCCGGCCCCAAGCACCAACCTGGCCCTAAGCACCAATCCGGACCCAATCACCAATCTGGACCCAATCACCAATCCGGACCCAAGCACCAATCCGCACCCAAGCACCAATCCGGACCCATGTATCAATCTGGCCCCAAGTATCAATCTGGACCCAAGCACCAATCCGGACCCAAGCACCAATCCGGACCCAATCACCAATCTGGCCCCAATCACCAATCTGGCCCCAATCACCAATTTGGCCCTAAGCACCAATCCAGACCCAATCACCAATCCGGCCCCAAGCACCAATCCGGACCCAATCACCAATTTGGCCCTAAGCACCAATCCGGATCCAATCACCAATCCGGCCCCAATCACCAATCCGGACCCAATCACCAATCCGGCCCCAAGCACCAACCTGGCCCTAAGCACCAATCCGGACCCAATCACCAATCCGGACCCAATCACCAATCCGGACCCAATCATCAATCCGGACCCAATCACCAATCCGGCCCCAAGCACCAATCCGGACCCAATCATCAATCCGGACCCAATCACCAATCCGGCCCCAAGCACCAATCCAGACCCAATCACCAATCCGGACCCAATCACCAATCCGGACCCAATCACCAGTCCGGACCCAATCACCAATCCAGCCCCAATCACCAATCCGGACCCAAGTATCAATCCGGACCCAAGTATCAATCCGGACCCAATCACCAATCCAGCCCCAATCACCAATCCAGCCCCAATCACCAATCCGGACCCAATCACCAATCCGGACCCAAGTATCAATCTGGACCCAAGTATCAATCAGGACCCAATCACCAATCCAGCCCCAAGCACCAATCTAGCTCCAAGCACCAATCCAGCTCCAAGCCCCAATCCGGTCCCAGGCACCAATCCGGCCCTAAGTATCAATCCAGCTGCAAGTATCAATCCAGACCCAATCACCAATGCGGACCCAATCACCAATCCGGCCCTAAGTATCAATCCAGCCCCAAGCACCAATCTGGACCCATGCACCAATCCAGCTCCAAGCCCCAATCCGACCCCAAGCACCAATCTGGCCCTAAGTATCAATCCGGCCCCAAGCACCAATCCGGCCCCAAGCACCAATCTGGACCCAATCACCAATCCGGACCCAAGCACCAATCCGGCCCCAAGTATCAATCCAGACCCAATCATCAATCCAGACCCAATCACCAATCCGGACCCAATCACCAATCCGGACCCAATCACCAATCCGGACCCAATCACCAATCTGGACCCATGCACCAATCCAGCTCCAAGCGCCAATCCGACCCCAAGCACCAATCCGGCCCTAAGTATCAATCCGGCCCCAAGCACCAATCCGGCCCCAAGCACCAATCTGGACCCAATCACCAATCCGGACCCAAGCACCAATCCGGCCCCAAGCACCAACCTGGCCCTAAGCACCAATCCGGACCCAATCACCAATCCGGACCCAATCACCAATCCGGACCCAAGCACCAATCCGCACCCAAGCACCAATCCGGACCCAAGTATCAATCTGGCCCCAAGTATCAATCTGGACCCAAGCACCAATCCGGCCCCAAGCACCAACCTGGCCCTAAGCACCAATCCGGACCCAATCACCAATCTGGACCCAATCACCAATCCGGACCCAAGCACCAATCCGCACCCAAGCACCAATCCGGACCCAAGTATCAATCTGGCCCCAAGTATCAATCTGGACCCAAGCACCAATCCGGACCCAATCACCAATCTGGACCCATGCACCAATCCAGCTCCAAGCCCCAATCCGACCCCAAGCACCAATCCGGCCCTAAGTATCAATCCGGCCCCAAGTATCAATCCAGACCCAATCATCAATCCAGACCCAATCACCAATCCGGACCCAAGTATCAATCCGGCCCCAAGCACCAACCTGGCCCTAAGCACCAATCCGGACCCAATCACCAATCCGGACCCAATCACCAATCCGGACCCAAGCACCAATCCGCACCCAAGCACCAATCCGGACCCAAGTATCAATCTGGCCCCAAGTATCAATCTGGACCCAAGCACCAATCCGGCCCCAAGCACCAACCTGGCCCTAAGCACCAATCCGGACCCAATCACCAATCTGGACCCAATCACCAATCCGGACCCAAGCACCAATCCGCACCCAAGCACCAATCCGGACCCATGTATCAATCTGGCCCCAAGTATCAATCTGGACCCAAGCACCAATCCGGACCCAAGCACCAATCCGGACCCAATCACCAATCTGGCCCCAATCACCAATCTGGCCCCAATCACCAATTTGGCCCTAAGCACCAATCCAGACCCAATCACCAATCCGGCCCCAAGCACCAATCCGGACCCAATCACCAATTTGGCCCTAAGCACCAATCCGGATCCAATCACCAATCCGGCCCCAATCACCAATCCGGACCCAATCACCAATCCGGCCCCAAGCACCAACCTGGCCCTAAGCACCAATCCGGACCCAATCACCAATCCGGACCCAATCACCAATCCGGACCCAATCATCAATCCGGACCCAATCACCAATCCGGCCCCAAGCACCAATCCGGACCCAATCATCAATCCGGACCCAATCACCAATCCGGCCCCAAGCACCAATCCAGACCCAATCACCAATCCGGACCCAATCACCAATCCGGACCCAATCACCAGTCCGGACCCAATCACCAATCCAGCCCCAATCACCAATCCGGACCCAAGTATCAATCCGGACCCAAGTATCAATCCGGACCCAATCACCAATCCAGCCCCAATCACCAATCCAGCCCCAATCACCAATCCGGACCCAATCACCAATCCGGACCCAAGTATCAATCTGGACCCAAGTATCAATCCGGACCCAATCACCAATCCGGCCCCAAGCACCAATCCGGACCCAATCACCAATCTGGACCCAATCACCAATCCGGACCCAATCACCAATCCGGCCCCAAGCACCAATCCAGCTCCAAGCCCCAATCCAGCCCCAGGCACCAATCCGGCCCTAAGTATCAATCCAGCTGCAAGTATCAATCCAGACCCAATCACCAATCTGGCCCTAAGCACCAACCTGGACCCAAGCACCAATCCGGCCCCAAGCACCAATCCAGCCCCAAGCACCAATCCACACCCAATCACCAATCCGGACCCAAGTATCAATCTGGCCCCAAGTATCAATCTGGACCCAATCACCAATCCGGACCCAAGCACCAATCCGCACCCAAGCACCAATCCGGACCCAAGTATCAATCTGGCCCCAAGTATCAATCTGGACCCAAGCACCAATCCGGACCCAAGCACCAATCCGGACCCAATCACCAATCTGGCCCCAATCACCAATCTGGCCCCAATCACCAATTTGGCCCTAAGCACCAATCCAGACCCAATCACCAATCCGGCCCCAAGCACCAATCCGGACCCAATCACCAATCCGGCCCCAATCACCAATCCGGACCCAATCACCAATCCGGCCCCAAGCACCAACCTGGCCCTAAGCACCAATCCAGACCCAATCACCAATCCGGACCCAATCACCAATCCGGACCCAATCACCAATCCAGCCCCAATCACCAATCCAGCCCCAATCACCAATCCAGCCCCAATCACCAATCCGGACCCAAGTATCAATCCGGACCCAAGTATCAATCTGGACCCAAGTATCAATCCGGACCCAATCACCAATCCAGCCCCAAGCACCAATCTAGCTCCAAGCCCCAATCCGGCCCTAAGTATCAATCCGGCCCCAAGCACCAATCCAGACCCAACTCCGCTCCAAAAATGGTCACTGCAGCCCACAGAGTTGTGCCAACTTTTTAACCTACTCTAAAATCAATCTAACCCTTCCCTGCTATATTTCCCTCCATTTTCCGATCACTCATGTGCCTATCCGAAAGCCTCTAAAGTGTTTCTAATATATATCTGTCTCCAACACGACCCCTGCCAAGGCTTCCATGCACCCACCTCTCTTTGTAATAAGACTACCTCTGACATTACCCCCCCCCCCATACTTTCCTGCAAGCACCTTAAAATTATGCCTTCTCTTATTAGCAATTTCTGTCCCGGAGAATGTTCACTCGTTCTATGTCTCTTATCTTCCTGTATACCTCCATCAAGTCGCCTCTCATCCTCCTTCGCTCTGAAGAGAGAATCCCCAGCTCACTCAACCTATCCTCTTAAGACATGCTCTTCAGAGCAGGCTTTGCTTTCCTCACACAACCAAAAGGCACGTGGGTTGGTCCATCAATCACCACGATGAGTTGGTTCATTGGCTCACTCGACCTACCAGCTGGCATTAGTTTTTGTCAGACTGTGAACCAGTTTGGGGCATTTCTGTAAAATAGTATTCTTATATAAATATAAATCAGAGTCATAGTGAGATACGACATGGAAACGAACCCTTTAACATACACAAGTCCATTCTAGTCCTTCGCACCAATCCTGGATGAACCCCACTTTTTATTCTCCTGAAATTCAAATTTCAAGGTTCAAAGTTCAAACTGAAGTTATTGTCAAAGTATGGAAATGTCACAATATACAACCCCGAGATTTGTTTTCTTGCGGGCATATGCAATAAATCCAAGAAACACAATAGATCAATGAAAGACTGTACCCAACTACATGGACAGCAAACCAATTGCAAAAGACAACAAGCTGTGCAAATATAAATTTTAAATAAATAAGTAAGCAATAAATATGGAGAACATGAGATGAAGAGTCCTTGAAAGTGAGGCCATAGACTATGGGTACAGCACAGTGATGGGGCAAGTGAAGTTGAGTTAAGTTATCCCCTTTGGTTCAAGACACTGATGGTTGAGGGGGTAATAGCTGCTCCAGGTGAGTCCTGTGAGTCTGGAGGCTTCTGTATCTTTTTCCTGATGGCAGCAATGAGAAGAGAGCATGTCTTGGGTGGTGGTGGGGGTCCTTGATTTTGGATGAGCTTTCCTGCGATCCTGTTTCATGTAAATCTGCTCAACATTTGGGAGGGCTTTACCTGTAGTAGACTGGGCCGCATCCACTATTTGTTGTAGCAGCTTCTATTCAAGGGCATTTGTGTTTCCAATACCACTCCTAGGGGCAGTTTACAGTGGACCACTGTCCTACCAACCCTCACCAATGCAGAAACCGGAGCTCGCTAGAAGAGCGTGCAAACTCCACGCAGGAGTGCCCAGGGTTAGGATCAGCACCTCTGCCAGCTGTTCCAACTGCGCAAACGTGAACAGATCAAGATTCAACATTCAGGACTGTTTAATGTCATTTAATATAAGGAGAACAAAATAATTGTTTCTCTGGATCTGATGAAGCCCAAGAAAAACACACACAGAATATAAAAAACACACTAATGACAATATAAGCACACAATAAATATAATATATAAGGCAGCTAATAAACGTAGTTTGATTGCATGTCCGTGAGGTGATGCTAGGCTGTACATAAGGTGTCTGACCGGAACTGATAAAGTAGAGGTGGAGAGGCTGGAGGTGTTGATCAGCATTACTGTTTGGGAAAGTAACTGTTTTTGAGTCTGGTGGTCCTGGCGTGAATGTATTCCAGCCTCTTCCCTGATAGGAGTGGGACAAACAGTCCATGGACCGGGTGGGTGGGATCCTTCACAATGTCACTGGCCCTTTACTGACACCGTTCTGTCTACGTGTCCTTGATGGTGGGTAAGCTGGTACCAGTGATGCATTGGGCAGGTTTGACTACCTCTTGTAGAGGCTTCCTGTCTGCCGCAGTGCAGTTTCAATGCAGTAGGAGTTGGGTGCTACCCTTTCTGAGGGGTCTTTCTTGGTTCCTGTAATTGTAGGGCAGATGTGACCCAAACTATGGGGCTCCCATGGAGTCTAGCTCACACACATTTTACACCATCCAAGCGGTATCTTGGCCCAACAAGCACTTACAAGATTAATGTAAAATGCCTTCCCAGTGACCCACTCCTAACATCCATTGTTCCTACATCCCCCCCCTGATGAAATCCCCCCCTATCACATCACAAAGCAAACCCCCCCCCCCCCCCATCATGTCATAAAGCTGCTCCTCCAATGTCATTGAGGGAGAGGTGAAGAATCATCCTATCATGTCCATGTCACAACGAAGCATCTCAGTCCATAACACTGACTGCTTATTCCTCTCCATAGACACTGCCTGGCTAGCTGAGTTCCTCCAGCATTTTGTGTGCTTTATAGTAGGCACCTTACTGTCCAGAGAGTTCACTCAGTGCCAGTCTCCTAACTCCCTGATTCCCCTCCTCGCGCCCTTTCTGTCATTGTCTACTTCCCCCTCCTATCAGATTCAGCACTATATCTCTTCCACCTTTCACCTGCCAGCTTCTACTTCATGCCTGGTCCCACCCACCCACGCACCTTCATGAGGATGATTCCAGGAATAAAGGGGTTAACATATGAGAAGCGTTCGTCAGCTTTGGGCCTTACTCACTGGAATTTAGTGCGGTGGGAGGGGGGGGGGGAATCTCATTGAAATCTGCTGAATATTGAAAGGACTAGATAGGGTGGATGTGGAGGGGATGTTTTCTATGGTGGGGGTATCCGGAACTGATCCAGCACAAACTGAGGGGTGACCCTTTAGAACAGAGGTAAGTAGGAATTTTTTTTTAGTCAGAGGGTAGTGAATCTGTGGAATGCTCTGCCACAGACTTCACTGGAGGCCGTCCGTGGGTATATTTAAGGTGGAAGTTGATGATTTCCTGATCGGTCAGGGCATCAAGGATATGACAAGAAGGCAGGTGTATGGGATTGAGTGGGATCTGGGATCAGCCATGATGAAATGACAGAACATACTCGATGGGCTGAATAGCCTAATTCTTCTCCTATGGCTTATACTGTTCTCCCTCACCTGGTCTGACCTATCACCTTGTACTCCTTCCCCTCCCCCCCCCCCATCTTCTTATTCTGGAGGATTCCCCCTTCCTTTTCAGTCCTGATGATTCCAGTTGAGATTCTCAGCCAAGGGAAATTTTTTCCTACAACCAGCCTGTCAAGGCTTTTTGACGACAGGTCTCACCTCAAAACATCGACAGTTCAGTTGGATAGAAGCTGCCCGGCCTGCTGAGTTCATCCAGCATTTTGTGTGTGTGTCTCTGGACTTCCAGCATCTGCAAAACTACTTGTGTTGATGACCAGTGGAAATGTCCCTTGGTCTCAGGATGGCCTGAGGGTTTGGTCGGAGGAACTTGGACAGTTATTTTCTTTTAATTTAGAACTCTGTACATGCTGTAAATTCAGTGCATTGGACCTCAATGACGAGTTAGGGATCTGTTATGAAAGGGGACCGGAGAGAAGATAAATTCCTGCAGCATTTCTGGAGGTTAGCATAATGTTATAACAGCACCAGCGACTCAGGTTCAATCACCGCTGCTGCCTGCAAGGAGCCTGTACGCTCGCCCCGTGACCGCATGGGTTTCCTCCCACAGTCCAAACAAGTGGGGTTTGGTAGCTTAATTGTTCACATGGAAGAGGTCTGTTGGGCCGGAAAGGCTGTATTTCCAAATAAGAAAAATTAGCAGATAGTGAGAAGTATAAGATGCCTGGATTTTCAATTTGTGTTGCAGGTGAGAATTTTGTACAGTACACTTTCTATTAATCATATAGAATGTAGATCATAGAACATTACAGCACAGTGCAGGCTCTTTGGCCCACCTTTTAACCTACTCTAAGATCAATCTAACCCTTCCCTCCTACATAGTCCTCCATTTTCTATGATCCATGTGCCTGTCTAAGAGTTTCTTACATGCCCCTAATGTATGTTCCTCTACTACCACCCTGGCAGGGTGTTCCACACACCCACCACTCGTCTGTGTAAATAACTCACCTCTGACATCTCCCTGTGCTTTCCTCCAATCACCTTAACATTATGCCCCTCATATTGGCCACTTCTGCCATGGGAAAAAGACTCTGGCAGTCCACTCGATTTCTGCCTCTTTACATTACTTTGTCCAGCGTGCTAGCTATGGACTGGAGCTTGCTGGAGTTAGAACTCAGAATTACATCGAACAGTACAGCACAGGAACAGGCCCTTCAGCTCACAATGTTGTGCCAAACCAATTAAATTAGTCCTCAAACCCCCAACTAAATTAATCTCTTTTCTGCCTACACAATATCCATATTCTTTCATTGTCCTCACATTCTCGTGCCTAACTAAGCCTCTCTTAAAATAACTAATGTAGCTGCCTCTACCATCACCTCGGGCAACACTTTCCAGACACCCACCGCTCTCTCTGTGTAAAAGGAACATCCCTCAGATCTCCTTTGAAATGACCTCCTCACCTTTAATATATTTTTGTTTACTTATGGACACAACATGAAGTTGGGCCTCCGATCCTTCGAGCAGTGCCACCTTAGCAACCCCCGGTTTAACCCTCGTCCAATCATGAGACAATTTACAATGACCAATTAACCTACCAATTGGTACGTCTTTGGACTGTGGCTGGAAACCACAGCACATGGAAAAATCTTGCACATTCCATGGGGAAAGACATACAAGCTCCTTAAAGATGGCATCAGAATTAAACTCCAAACTCCAACACCCCAAGCTATAATAGCGTCATGCTGACCGCTATGCTACCATGGTGCCCTCTGATATTTGACATTTCAACCTTGGGAGAAAGTTACTGTCTGTTTACTCTCTCTATCTATTTCTGAGATGGATCCTGATTGAAGAATCTCTGGGAAGATTTTTGCCAGTATATCTATACATTTTCATAGAGAGGAGAGAGGAGAGAGGAGAGAGGAGAGAGGAGAGAGGAGAGAGGAGAGAGGAGAGAGGAGAGAGAGAGGGAGAGGGAGAGGGAGAGGGAGAGGGAGAGGGAGAGGGAGAGGGAGAGGGAGAGGGAGAGGGAGAGAGAGAGAGAGAGAGAGAGCGAGCGAGAGAGAGAGAGAGAGAGAGAGAGAGAGAGAGAGAGGGAGAGGGAGAGGGAGAGGGAGAGGGAGAGAGAGAGAGGGAGAGGGAGAGGGAGAGGGAGAGGGAGAGGGAGAGGGAGAGGGAGAGGGAGAGAGAGAGAGAGAGAGAGAGAGAGAGAGAGAGAGAGAGAGAGGAGAGAGGGAGAGGGAGAGGGAGAGGGAGAGGGAGAGGGAGAGGGAGAGGGAGAGGGAGAGGGAGAGGGAGAGAGAGAGAGAGAGAGAGAGAGAGAGGGAGAGGGAGAGGGAGAGGGGAGAGGAGAGGGAGAGGGAGAGGGAGAGGGAGAGAGAGAGAGAGAGAGAGAGAGAGAGAGAGAGAGAGAGAGAGAGAGAGAGAGAGAGAGAGAATGCTGACCACCTACCATCCATTGTTATTAATCCCAGGGAAGTACCAGAGGATTGGAGATAGCCAATGTTGCTCCTCTGTTTAAAAGGCTCAAAACATAAACCAGGAAATTATAGGCTGGTGAGTCATGGGAAAGTTATTGTAAGGTATTCTATAATATATAAGGTATTCTATAATATATAAGAATTTGCATGGACATGGACTGATTAAGGATAGTCAGGATGGCTTAATACATGCAGGTCATGTCTAACCAATCTTATAGAATTTTTTGAAGAAGTTACCAGGAAAGTGGATGAATACAAGGCAGTGGATATTGTGTACATGGAATTTAGTAAGGTATTTGACAAGGTCCTGCATGGGAGGTTGGTCAACAAGGTTCAGTTGCTCGCCATTCAGCTTGTGGTAGTAAATTGTATTAGATATTGGTTTTGTAGAGAAGACAGAGAGTGGTAGTAGAGGGTTGCCTCTCTGACTGGAGGCTTGTGACTAGTGGTGTGCCACAGGGATTGGTGCTGGGTCCATTGCTGTTTGTCATCTACATCAATAATCTGGATGATAATGTGATTAACTGGATCAGCAAATTTGTGGATGAGACCAAGGCTGGGGGTGTAGTGGACAGTGAGGAAGGCTATCATGGCTTGCAGATGGAAAAATGAGCTAAAATGGCTGATAGAATTTAATGCAGACAAGTGCAAGGTTTTGCACATCCATAGGATTAACCAGGGTAGATCTTACAAAGTGAATGGTAGGGCACTGAGCAGTGTGATAGATCAAAGGGATCTGGGCATCCAGGTCCATAATTCATTGGAAGTGGCATCACAGGTAGATAGGGTTGTAAAAAAACTTTTGGCTCATTGGTCTTCATAAGTCAATGTATTGAGCACAGGAGATGGGAAGTTATATTGAAATTGTGTAAGACATTGGTGAAGCCTAATTTGGAGTATTGTGTGCAGTTTTGGTCACCTACCTATAGGAATAATGTAAACAAGGTTGAAAGAGTACAGAGAAAACTTACAAGGATGTTGCTGGGTCTGGAGGACCTGAGTTATAAGGAAAGACTGATAGTGCAGGACTGTATTCTTTAGAATGTGAACGACTGAGAGACAAGTTGATAGGGGTTTACAAAATTATTAGGGTATAGATAGGATAAATGCAAGCAGGCTTTTTCCACTGAGGTTGGGTTGGACCTCAACCAGTGGTCATGGGTTAAGGGTGAAAGGCGAGAAGATCAAGGGGAACAAGGGGACACTTCTTCATTCAGAGGGTCACAAGAATGTGGAATGAGCTGCCAAACAAGTGGTGCATGCAAGCTCGATTTCAACATTTAAGAGAACTTTGAATAGGTTAATATATAGTAGGGGGTATGTACGGCTATAGTTCTGGTGCTGATTGATGGGAATAGACAGTCTTAATGGTTTCAGCATGACAACATGGGCCAAAGAGTCATGTACCTCTCTATGACTCTGACTCCAGTGAAAGAGACCATTCAGCCCATTGACACTATGCTGACCACCATCCACCCATTTACCCTAAATCTGAATTAATTCTATTTTTATTCTCCCCCATATTCTCACCAGCTCCTAATTCTTGTGAACCTCCTCTGTATCCTCTCCAATGCCAGCATATCCTTTCTTACATAAGGGGCCCAAAACTGCTCACCTTTTTCCAACTGCAATCTGACTAATACCTTCTAAAGCCTCAACGTTACATCCTTGCATTTATATTCCAGTCCTCTCAAAACAAATGTTGACCTTTCATATGCCTTCCTTACCACTGACTCAACCTATGAGATAACCTTCCGGGAATGCTGCACTAGGATTTCCAAGCTCCTTTGCACTTACAATTTTTGAAATTTCTCCCCATTTGGAAAAGTCTATTCCTTTATTCCTTCTACCAAAGTGCACGCTCATGCTCTTCCCTACCCTGTATTCCATCTTCCACTTCTTTGCTCATTCTCCTAATCTATCTGTCCTTCTGTAGACTCCCCATTTCTCAATGCTATGGAGCAGTCTTCAGAAAGTAAGGGAACAGGAAACCAGATCATAGCAGTAGAATTTAGAAACGAGGCAGAATGCTCCCTGATTTCATTGATGGGATGATAGACAGCTGGGAGGATGATTCAGTGCCCATGGGGAGGGTGGGGGTGAGGGTTAATGTGCAATTCTCTTTAGTAACTACCTCACTACCCAGTCTTGGGCATACAGGGTTGAGTTTTCACCTTTGAACTATGCCACTGTTTTCTAAGTTCATGTGTCACACAGGCACTGGTACACAATAAAGAAAGGGATTCACTGCACATCACCAATTTATTCCTTACTTCATTGTAAATCTAGTGGTAGTAACTGTACCTCCTGTACCTAATAAAGTGGCCACTGAGTGTATGCTCAGGGTCTTCTGCTGCTGTAGCCCGTCCACTTCAAGATCCGACGTGTTGTGCATTCAGAGATGCCCTTCTGCATGCCACTGTTGTAACACATGGTTATTTGAGTTACTGTCGGCTTGAACCAATCTGGCCGTTCTTCTCTGACCTCTCTCATTAACAAGGCATTCATGCCCACGGAATTGCTGCTCACAGGATGCTTTTCTTTGCTTTTCACACCATTTGCCGTAAACTCTAAGGACTGCTGTGTGTGCAAATCCCAGGAAATCTGCAGCTCTGAGATACTCAAACCACCCCATCTGGCACCCACAATCATTTCATGGTCAAAGTCACTTAGATTACATTTCATTCCCATTCTGATGTTTGGTCTAAACAGCAGCTGAACCTCTTGACCATGCCTGCATGCTTTAATGCATTGAGTTGCTGCCACGTCATTGGCTGATTAGATAGTTGAGCATGTGAGCAGGTGTACCTAATAAAGTGGCCACTTTTTTCTCCTCTATGATCTCAAATAGTCTGCTTCTTATTTTCATGCTGTGACCCTTAGATTGAGTCTCTTCACCCAGCAGAATCACCCTCTCTGCATCTAGCCTGCTGATCCATAAGACACAGTAGGCTATTTGGCCCATCAAGCCTGCTCTGCCATCCCATCATGGCTGATTAATATCTTTCTCAACCCCATTCTACTGCCTTCTTCCTATAACCTCTGTCATCCTGATTAATCAAGAACCCATCAACCTCTGCTTTAAATAAACTCAGTGACTTGGCTTCCACAGCCATTTGTGCAATGAACTCCACAGATTCACCCCCTCTGGCTAAGGAAATTCCTTCTCATCTCTGTTCTAAATGGATGTCCTTATGTCAGAACATTAACCTGAAATCTTTCCAATTCTCCCTCCCAAATATTTCCAGCATTTTTATTTCGTTTCTAATGTTGGTCATCGGCAGTATTCTTCCTTTGAAAATGAATTCTTCAATTTAAAGCTCAAAGTTCAAAGCAAGTAGATTGTCTCAGTACGCATATGTCACCATAAGCTACCCTGAGATTAATTTCTTGCAGGCATGCATAGTAAATACTAAAAGCCACAATAGAATCAATGAAACACTACACATAAACAAAGAAGGGCAAACAACCAATGTGCAGAGGACAAAATGTGCAATTACAAAAATGTATTAATAATAAATAAATTCAGCAAACAAAATACAGAGATCCTGAGTTGAAAGTGAGTTGGTTGTGGAGTTGTTCAGAGCTGAGTTGAGTGAATTTATCATCCCCTCTGGTTCAAGAGCCTGATGGTTGAGGGATGATAACTGTTCCTGAGCCGAGTGGTGTGAGTCCTAAAGCTCCTGTACCTTCTCCCTGATGGCAACAGTGAAGAGAGCATGACCTGGCTGGTGGTTGGGGCGGGGGTGGTCCCTGAGGACGGATGAAGCTTTCCTGTGATAGCACTTCCTGTAGATGTGCTCAGTGGTGAGGACAGCTTTAGCCAAGATGGACCGGGCTGTATCCATGACTTTTTGTAGGGTTTCCCATTGATTGGCTTTGGTTGTTTCCATTCTGTATAACTAGATCAAATGGAAGAACAGATTATTGTTCAAACCCAATGATCAGACCTCATACTAATTAGAACTTGAAAATGCATCAGAATTACAGTTGTAACTCTGCTATATCCACCAAAAGTGGAATTTCCCAGTGGGCAATCATTCTAATTTCTATCCCCCATTCCCATTCCGAATTCATGGCCACCTTTTCTGCCAAGATGAGGCAACTCTTAGCGTGGAGGAGCAACACCTCATAGTCTCCAGCCTAATGGCATGAACATCAATTTCTCCAACTTATGGTATATTTTCTCTCTTTTCCTCTCCCTAGTCACTCTTTTATTCCCCACTCTGACCTCTTATCTCTTCTCCTCACCTGCCTAGCTGCACCCCCCCCCAATCCTCCATGTCCCTCCTCCTTCCCTTTCTTCCGTGGTCCCACTCTCCTCTCTTATCTGATTCCTTCCTCTCCAGCCCTTTACCTTTCCCACCTGGCTTCACCTATCACCTTTTCCTCCCTCCTTCTTTTATTCTAGTGTCTCGCCCATTCCTTTCCGGTTACAAAGAAAAGTCTCAGCCTGAAACGTTGACTGTTTACTCTTTTCCATAGACGCTGCCAGACATGCTGAGCTCCTCCAGCATGTTGCTTTGGATTTCCAGCATCCACAGAATCTCTGGCGTTTAAGAGTTACAATTGTAACTGGTCAGTTTTTGATATAGCGGTAGGCAGAGCCGGAGATAATTCTTTTTTTTTTCACTGATTCTCTAGAAAATAGCACATTTATGGAAAATAAGGGAAGAATTGGCACCAAGTAGAATTTGATGGATTTCATTAGAAAGCTAAATGTGATGCAAACAAAGAGCAATGCATTGTTGGGAAATACCACAGACACAAACATACTCATGAAAACATACTCACACTCATATTATCCAGATGATTCATTGCTTTATGTATGACAGAAAGGTGATTCAGTCATTGACCAGAGTTTGTGAATGTCGGCGTCGAGGGAACAATAGGGGGTGGAACTGTGTGTGTGTTCTTCTGTGTTTGTGAGTGTGCATGTGTAAACCTGGTAAACCTCTTTTTGTGGTTGGGCTGGATGAAGTTGTCACCTCTGGTTCAAGAGCCTAATGGTTGAGGGGGATCAGAAGGTAAAATTGTTATTTTCTCATAAGTTAATCTTCCTTTTGTTTGCTTGTGTTTTTATATAATCACCTGTATAGACTCATTGGCCACTTTATTAGATACCTCCTGTACCTAATGAAGTGGCCACTGAGTGTATGTTCATCGCCTTCTGCTCTTCAAGCCCATCCTCTTCAAGCCCATCCTCTTCAAGATCCGACGTGTTGTGCATTCAGAGATCCCCTTCTGCACGCCACTGTTGTAATGTGAGATCCTCTGAGTTTCTGTCACCCTCCTGTCAGCTTGAACCAGTTTGGCCATTCTCTTCTGACCTCTCTCATTACCAAGGCAATTCCTCCCACTGAATTGCCACTGGCTGGAGTTTTTATTTTGTATTTTGCACATTCTCTGTAAACCAGTTTCTGAGATACTCAATTCACCCCATCTGTTGCCAAAAATCATTCCATAGTCAAAGTTACTTAGATCATATTTCTTTCCCATTCTGATGTTTTACTTGAACAACAATTGAACCTCTTGGCCGTGCCTGCATGTTTTTATGTACTGAGTTGCTGCCACATGGTCAGGTAATTAGATATTTGCATTAGCAAGCAGGTGTACAGGCATACATAATAAAGTGGCTGGTGAGTGCATGTCAGAATGGCCTGCTTCCGTGCTGTATCTCTCAGTGATTCCTTGAGCATGGGGGTAGGGGAATGTTGAAGCCGTTTCTGACCCGTGCATGCATGTTGGACAGGGAGGCTGACCCAGTGGTCATTTGCTTTGTGAAGCTGGTGTGCCTTGATCCACCTCACCCTTTACCCACACCCTTCCTCGACCCCCTGTAGTTACTTGAAGCCTGCGTCTCGTTAATTGAGTCTTTTTAAGCTGGAGGGACGATCCCTTTGCCTTGATTTGTGGTCATAGGCTGGTTAGTCCATTGGAAGCAGATTCACAGTGCAGCTGGAAGTGTTTACCGCCATAGAGAGACACCCTGCATGAAAAGACGTTGTGGTGGAAGTTTTGGATGTCTGTCTAATCTGATACCCTTATCTATGGGCTATAGAGTTTAAGGACTCCAAAGACTCTCTCAAATTTCTGCAGCATTCAAAGTAGTTACATCACAATCCAGCATGGAGGGGCCACTGCGTAGGATCAGAAAAAGCTGCAGAACGCTGTAAACTCTGCCAGCTCCAACATGGGCAACAGACTCTCCAGGTCTCCTTCAAAACAAAGATGCCATCATTAAGAACCCACATCACCCAGGACATGCCATCTTCTCATTGTTATTATCAAGGAGCAGGTACAGAAGGCTGAAGGCACATGCTCAATGTTTTAGCTTCCTCCCCTTTGCCATCAGATTTCTGAATGAACAACAAACCCATGTACACTGCCTCAATATGTAGTTTTCCTTTCTTATTTGATTTATATTTTTAAATATATGCCTCTTACAGTAATTTATAGTTTTTATTACAAGGCATTGCAATGCACTGTTGACACAAAATAACAAATTTCACAACATGGGGCAGTGAAATTTGGTGATGTGGTAGCATAGAGCTGAGCACAACACTTTACAGTACAGGCAACCCCAGTTCAATTCCTGCCCCTGCCTGTAAGGAGTTTGTACGTTCTCCCCGTGACCGTGTGGGTTTCCTCCTGGTGCTCCGCTTTCCTCCCACAATCCAAAGACATACTGGCAGGTTAACTGGTCATTGTAAATTAGTGATTAGTGATTGTGATTAGTCGAGGGATTAAGTTGGAGGTTGCTGGGCGCCGTGGTCAGAAGGCTCAGAAGGGCCTATTCCACAGAGTTATGGTCTGGATTGGGTTCCCTTTAAATTTACCTAGTTTGTTACGATCCGGACCGTTGACTCCTTGTTTCCGTTTAATTCCCTGTTTCCCCGTGTCCCTCGGGCTTGGTGATTAAAGGCAATTTACTCTCGACTGAACCGGCAGTTTGTAAGTATCTGGCTTCAGCCGTTTGGCACTAGAACGTTAATGAAGTCACTGTAGCCACTGAAGCTAGCGCAAGCCAAAGTCATCCAGCCGGAGCCAACGAAGTTTCTTGCCGAAGCAAGTCAAGGCTCCTCCCGGAGCAAGTGCCTGCAAGCCACTGTCCTTTGCTAGAGCGGGTCCGGCAAGGTTAACCCGCCAGGGTGAGTCAGGAGCTCCCGCTGTCTGGAGCAAACTTGGGCCCAGTTATAGTACGGTCTATCGTTGTGTCCCGCTCAGTAGGCAGGCCGTTTGCTGCTACTCGAGTGGACTGTCGTTTGTGTTCTGTGTATGAGTCCCAACCCTATGTCCTGCCCCCAAGGAGGGGTCCTGTCTCTGTGTATGAGTCCCAGCCCTATGTCCTGTCCCCAAGGAGAGGACCTGACTCTGTGTAAATTCCTGGCCCTATGCCCTGTCCCCAAGGAGGGAACAGTCTCTGTGTAAAGCCGAGGCGCAATGCCCTTTCCACAAGGAGGGGTCCTGTCCCTGTGTAAAGACCCGGCCCTATGTCCTTTTCAAAAGGAGGGGACCTGTCTCTGTGTAAAGCCCCGGCCCTCTGTCGTGTCCCCAAGGAGGGGACCTGTCGCTGTGTAAAGCCCCATCCCTATGTCCTGTCCCCAAGGAGGGGTCCTGACTCTGTGTAAAGCCCCGGCCCTATGTCCTTTTCCCAAGGAGGAGTCCTATCTCTGTGTAAAGCCCCGGCCCTATGTCCTTTTCCCAAGGAGGGGTCCTGACTCTGTGTAAAGCCCCGGCCCCATGTCCTGTCCCCAAGGAGGAGTCCTGTCTCTGTGTAAAGCCCCGGCCCTATGTCCTTTTCCCAAGGAGGGGTCCTGACTCTGTGTAAAGCTCCGGTCCTATGTCCTGTCCCCAAGGAGGGGTCCTGTCTCTGTGTAAAGCCCCAGACCTATGTCCTGTCCCCAAAGAGGGGTTCTGCCTCTGTGTAAAGCCCCGGCCCTATGTCCTGTCCCCAAGGAGGGGTCCTGTCTCTGTGTAAAGCCCCGGCCCTATGTCCTGTCCCCAAGGAGGGGTCCTGTCTCTGTGTAAAGCCCCATCCCTATGTCCTGTCCCCAAGGAGGGGTCCTGACTCTGTGTAAAGCCACGGCCCTATGTGCTGTCCCCAAGGAGGGGTCCGGTCTCTGTGTAAAGCCCCGGCCCTATGTCCTGTCCCCAAGGAGGGGTTCTGCCTCTGTGTAAAGCCCCGGCCCTATCTCCTGTCCCCAAGGAGGGGTCCTGTCTCTGTGTAAAGCCCCGGCCCTATGTCCTGTCCCCAAGGAGGGGTCCTGTCTCTGTGTAAAGACCAGGTCCTATGTCCTGTCCCCAAGGAGGGGTCCTGCCTCTGTGTAAAGCCCCAGCCCTATGTCCTGTCCCCAAGGAGGAGTCCTTTCTCTGTGTAAAGCCCCGGCCCTATGTCCTTTTCCCAAGGAGGAGTCCTTTCTCTGTGTAAAGCCCCGGCCCTATGTCCTGTCCCCAAGGAAGGAGTCCTGTCTCTGTGTAAAGCCCCGGCCCTCTGTCCTGTCACCAAGGAGGGGTCCTGTCTCTGTGTAAATTCCTGGCCCTATGCCCTGTGCCCAAGGAGGGGACCAGTCTCTGTGTAAAGCCCAGGCCCAATGCCCTTTCCACAAGGAGGGGTCCTGTCTCTGTGTAAATCCCTGGCCCGATGTCCTGTCGTCAAGGAGGGTTCCGGTCTCTGTGTAAAGCCCCGGCCCTATGTCCTGTCCCAAAGCAGGGGACCTGGCTCTGTGTAAAGCCCAGGCCCTATGTCCTGTTGCCAATGAGGGGACCTGTCACTGTGTAAAGCCCCGGCCCTATGTCGTGTCCCCAAGGAGGGGTCCCGTCTCTGTGTAAATCCCCGGCCCTATGTCCTGTCCCCAAGGAGGGGTCCTGTCTCTGTGTAAAGCCCCGGCCCTATGTCCTGTTGCTAAGGAGGGGACCTGTCTCTGTGTAAAGCCCTGGCCCTATGTCCTGTCCCCAAGGAGGAGTCATGTCTCTGTGTAAAGCCCCAGCCCTAAGTCCTGTCGCCAAGAAGGGGACCTGTCTCTGTGTAAAGCCCCGGCCCTCTGTCCTGTCACCAAGGAGGGGTCCTGTCTCTGTGTAAAGCACCGGCCCTATGTCCTGTCCCCAAGGAGGGGACCTGACTCTGTGTAAATTCCTGGCCCTATGCCCTGTCCCCAAGGAGGGGACCAGTCTCTGTGTAAAGCCCAGGCCCAATGCCCTTTCCACAAGGAGGGGTCCTGTCTCTGTGTAAATCCCTGGCCCTATGTCCTGTCGTCAAGGAGGGGTCTGGTCTCTGTGTAAAGCCCCGGCCCTATGTCCTGTCCCAAAGCAGGGGACCTGGCTCTGTGTAAAGCCCCGGCCCTATGTCGTGTCCCCAAGGAGGGGTCCCGTCTCTGTGTAAATCCCTGGCCCTATGTCCTGTCCCCAAGGAGGGGACCTGTCTCTGTGAAAAGCCCCGGCCCTATGTCCTGTTGCCAAGGAGGGGACCTGACTCTGTGTAAATTCCTGGCCCTATGCCCTGTCCCCAAGGAGGGAACAGTCTCTGTGTAAAGCCCAGGTGCAATGCCCTTTCCACAAGGAGGGGTCCTGTCCCTGTGTAAAGACCCGGCCCTATGTCCTTTTCCCAAGGAGGGGACCTGTCTCTGTGTAAAGCCCCGGCCCTCTGTCGTGTCCCCAAGGAGGGGTCCTGTCTCTGTGTAAAGCCCCGGCCCTATGTCGTGTCCCCAAGGAGGGGACCAGTCTCTGTGTAAAGCCCAGGCCCAATGCCCTTTCCACAAGGAGGGGTCCTGTCTCTGTGTAAAGCCCCAGACCTATGTCCTGTCCCCAAGGAGGGGTCCTGTCTCTGTGTAAAGCCCCGGCCCTCTGTCCTGTCACCAAGGAAGGGTCCTGTCGCTGTGTAAAGCACCGGCCCTATGTCCTGTCCCCAAGGAGGGGACCTGACTCTGTGTAAATTCCTGGCCCTATGCCCTGTCCCCAAGGAGGGGACCAGTCTCTGTGTAAAGCCCAGGCCCAATGCCCTTTCCACAAGGAGGGGTCCTGTCTCTGTGTAAATCCCTGGCCCTATGTCCTGTCACCAAGGAGGGGTCCTGTCTCTGTGTAAATTCCTGGCCCTATGCCCTGTGCCCAAGGAGGGGACCAGTCTCTGTGTAAAGCCCAGGCCCAATGCCCTTTCCACAAGGAGGGGTCCTGTCTCTGTGTAAATCCCTGGCCCGATGTCCTGTCGTCAAGGAGGGTTCCGGTCTCTGTGTAAAGCCCCGGCCCTATGTCCTGTCCCCAAGGAGGAGTCCTGTCTCTGTGTAAAGCCCCGGACCTATGTCCTTTTCCCAAGGAGGGGTCCTGACTCTGTGTAAAGCTCCGGTCCTATGTCCTGTCCCCAAGGAGGGGTCCTGTCTCTGTGTAAAGCCCCAGACCTATGTCCTGTCCCCAAGGAGGGGTCCTGTCTCTGTGTAAAGCCCCGGCCCTATGTCCTGTCACCAAGGAGGGGTCCTGTCTCTGTGTAAAGCCCCGGCCCTATGTGCTGTCCCCAAGGAGGGGTCCGGTCTCTGTGTAAAGCCCCGGCCCTCTGTCTTGTCACCAAGGAAGGGTCCTGTCTCTGTGTAAAGCACCGGCCCTATGTCCTGTCCCCAAGGAGGGGACCTGACTCTGTGTAAATTCCTGGCCCTATGCCCTGTCCCCAAGGAGGGGACCAGTCTCTGTGTAAAGCCCAGGCCCAATGCCCTTTCCACAAGGAGGGGTCCTGTCTCTGTGTAAATCCCTGGCCCTATGTCCTGTCGTCAAGGAGGGGTCCGGTCTCTGTGTAAAGCCCCGGCCCTATGTCCTGTTGCCAATGAGGGGACCTGTCTCTGTGTAAAGCCCAGGCCCTATGTCCTGTTGCCAATGAGGGGACCTGTCTCTGTGTAAAGCCCCGGCCCTATGTCGTGTCCCCAAGGAGGGGACCAGTCTCTGTGTAAAGCCCAGGCCCAATGCCCTTTCCACAAGGAGGGGTCCTGTCTCTGTGTAAAGCCCCAGACCTATGTCCTGTCCCCAAGGAGGGGTCCTGTCTCTGTGTAAAGCCCCGGCCCTCTGTCCTGTCACCAAGGAAGGGTCCTGTCGCTGTGTAAAGCACCGGCCCTATGTCCTGTCCCCAAGGAGGGGACCTGACTCTGTGTAAATTCCTGGCCCTATGCCCTGTCCCCAAGGAGGGGACCAGTCTCTGTGTAAAGCCCAGGCCCAATGCCCTTTCCACAAGGAGGGGTCCTGTCTCTGTGTAAATCCCTGGCCCTATGTCCTGTCACCAAGGAGGGGTCCTGTCTCTGTGTAAATTCCTGGCCCTATGCCCTGTGCCCAAGGAGGGGACCAGTCTCTGTGTAAAGCCCAGGCCCAATGCCCTTTCCACAAGGAGGGGTCCTGTCTCTGTGTAAATCCCTGGCCCGATGTCCTGTCGTCAAGGAGGGTTCCGGTCTCTGTGTAAAGCCCCGGCCCTATGTCCTGTCCCAAAGCAGGGGACCTGGCTCTGTGTAAAGCCCAGGCCCTATGTCCTGTTGCCAATGAGGGGACCTGTCACTGTGTAAAGCCCCGGCCCTATGTCGTGTCCCCAAGGAGGGGTCCCGTCTCTGTGTAAATCCCCGGCCCTATGTCCTGTCCCCAAGGGGGGGTCCTGTCTCTGTGTAAAGCCCCGGCCCTATGTCCTGTTGCCAAGGAGGGGACCTGTCTCTGTGTAAAGCCCTGGCCCTATGTCCTGTCCCCAAGGAGGAGTCATGTCTCTGTGTAAAGCCCCAGCCCTATGTCCTGTCGCCAAGAAGGGGACCTGTCTCTGTGTAAAGCCCCGGCCCTCTGTCCTGTCACCAAGGAGGGGTCCTGTCTCTGTGTAAAGCACCGGCCCTATGTCCTGTCCCCAAGGAGGGGACCTGACTCTGTGTAAATTCCTGGCCCTAGGCCCTGTCCCCAAGGAGGGGACCAGTCTCTGTGTAAAGCCCAGGCCCAATGCCCTTTCCACAAGGAGGGGTCCTGTCTCTGTGTAAATCCCTGGCCCTATGTCCTGTCGTCAAGGAGGGGTCCGGTCTCTGTGTAAAGCCCTGGCCCTATGTCCTGTCCCAAAGCAGGGGACCTGGCTCTGTGTAAAGCCCCGGCCCTATGTCGTGTCCCCAAGGAGGGGTCCCGTCTCTGTGTAAATCCCTGGCCCTATGTCCTGTCCCCAAGGAGGGGACCTGTCTCTGTGAAAAGCCCCGGCCCTATGTCCTGTTGCCAAGGAGGGGACCTGACTCTGTGTAAATTCCTGGCCCTATGCCCTGTCCCCAAGGAGGGAACAGTCTCTGTGTAAAGCCCAGGTGCAATGCCCTTTCCACAAGGAGGGGTCCTGTCCCTGTGTAAAGACCCGGCCCTATGTCCTTTTCCCAAGGAGGGGACCTGTCTCTGTGTAAAGCCCCGGCCCTCTGTCGTGTCCCCAAGGAGGGGACCTGTCTCTGTGTAAAGCCCCATCCCTATGTGCTGTCCCCAAGGAGGGGTCCTGACTCTGTGTAAAGCCCCGGCCCTATGTCCTTTTCCCAAGGAGGGGTCCTGACTCTGTGTAAAGCCCCGGCCCCATGTCCTGACCCCAAGGAGGAGTCCTGTCTCTGTGTAAAGCCCCGGACCTATGTCCTTTTCCCAAGGAGGGGTCCTGACTCTGTGTAAAGCTCCGGTCCTATGTCCTGTCCCCAAGGAGGGGTCCTGTCTCTGTGTAAAGCCCCAGACCTATGTCCTGTCCCCAAGGAGGGGTCCTGTCTCTGTGTAAAGCCCCGGCCCTATGTCCTGTCACCAAGGAGGGGTCCTGTCTCTGTGTAAAGCCCCGGCCCTATGTGCTGTCCCCAAGGAGGGGTCCGGTCTCTGTGTAAAGCCCCGGCCCTCTGTCTTGTCACCAAGGAAGGGTCCTGTCTCTGTGTAAAGCACCGGCCCTATGTCCTGTCCCCAAGGAGGGGACCAGTCTCTGTGTAAAGCCCAGGCCCAATGCCCTTTCCACAAGGAGGGGTCCTGTCTCTGTGTAAATCCCTGGCCCTATGTCCTGTCGTCAAGGAGGGGTCCGGTCTCTGTGTAAAGCCCCGGCCCTATGTCCTGTTGCCAATGAGGGGACCTGTCTCTGTGTAAAGCCCAGGCCCTATGTCCTGTTGCCAATGAGGGGACCTGTCTCTGTGTAAAGCCCCGGCCCTATGTCGTGTCCCCAAGGAGGGGACCAGTCTCTGTGTAAAGCCCAGGCCCAATGCCCTTTCCACAAGGAGGGGTCCTGTCTCTGTGTAAATCCCTGGCCCTATGTCCTGTCGTCAAGGAGGGGTCCGGTCTCTGTGTAAAGCCCCGGCCCTATGTCCTGTTGCCAATGAGGGGACCTGTCTCTGTGTAAAGCCCAGGCCCTATGTCCTGTTGCCAATGAGGGGACCTGTCTCTGTGTAAAGCCCCGGCCCTATGTCGTGTCCCCAAGGAGGGGTCCCGTCTCTGTGTAAATCCCTGGCCCTATGTCCTGTCCCCAAGGAGGGGACCTGACTCTGTGTAAATTCCTGGCCCTATGCCCTGTCCCCAAGGAGGGAACAGTCTCTGTGTAAAGCCCAGGTGCAATGCCCTTTCCACAAGGAGGGGTCCTGTCCGTGTGTAAAGACCCGGCCATATGTCCTTTTCCCAAGGAGGGGACCTGTCTCTGTGTAAAGCCCCGGCCCTCTGTCGTGTCCCCAAGGAGGGGACCTGTCTCTGTGTAAAGCCCCATCCCTATGTGCTGTCCCCAAGGAGGGGTCCTGACTCTGTGTAAAGCCCCGGCCCTATGTCCTTTTCCCAAGGAGGAGTCCTATCTCTGTGTAAAGCCCCGGCCCTATGTCCTTTTCCCAAGGAGGGGTCCTGACTCTGTGTAAAGCCCCGGCCCCATGTCCTGTCCCCAAGGAGGAGTTCTGTCTCTGTGTAAAGCCCCGGCCCTATGTCCTTTTCCCAAGGAGGGGTCCTGACTCTGTGTAAAGCTCCGGTCCTATGTCCTGTCCCCAAGGAGGGGTCCTGTCTCTGTGTAAAGCCCCGGTCCTATGTCCTGTCCCCAAGGAGGGGTCCTGTCTCTGTGTAAAGCCCCGGCCCTATGTCCTGTCACCAAGGAGGGGTCCTGTCTCTGTGTAAAGCCCCGGCCCTATGTGCTGTCCCCAAGGAGGGGTCCGGTCTCTGTGTAAAGCCCCGGCCCTATGTCCTGTCCCCAAGGAAGGAGTCCTGTCTCTGTGTAAAGCCCGGGCCCTCTGTCCTGACCCCAAGGAGGGGACCTGCCTCTGTGTAAAGCCCCGGCCCTCTGTCCTGTCACCAAGGAGGGGTCCTGTCTCTGTGTAAAGCCCCGGCCCTATGTCCTGTCCCCAAGGAGGGGACCTGACTCTGTGTAAATTCCTGGCCCTATGCCCTGTCCCCAAGGAGGGGACCAGTCTCTGTGTAAAGCCCAGGCCCAATGCCCTTTCCACAAGGAGGGGTCCTGACTCTGTGTAAATCCCTGGCCCTATGTCCTGTCGTCAAGGAGTGGTCCGGTCTCTGTGTAAAGCCCCGGCCCTATGTCCTGTCCCAAAGCAGGGGACGTGGCTCTGTGTAAAGATCCGGCCCTATGTCCTATTGCAAAGGAGGGGACCTGTCTTTGTGTAAAGCCCAGGCCCTATGTCGTGTCCCCAAGGATGGGACCTGTCTCTGTGTAAAGCCCCGGCCCTATGTCCTGTCCCCAAGGAGGGGTCCTGTCTCTATGTAAAGCCCCGGCCCTATGTCCTGTCCCCAAGGAGGGGTCCTGACTCAGTGTAAAGCCCCGGCCCTATGTCCTGTTGCCAAGGAGGGGACCTGTCTCTGTGTAAAGCCCTGGCCCTATGTCCTGTCCCCAAGGACGGGACCTGTCTCTGTGTAAAGCACCGGCCCTATGTCCTGTCCCCAAGGAGGGGTCCTGTCTCTGTGTAAAGCCCCGGCTCTATGTTCTGTCCCCAAGGAGGGGTCCTGTCTCTGTGTAAAGCCCCGGCCCTATGTCATGTCCCCAAGGAGGGGTCCTGACTCTGTGTAAAGCCCCGGCCCTATGTCCTGTCCCCAAGGAGGGGTCCTGACTCTGTGTAAAGCCCAGGCCCTATGTCCTTTTCCCAAGGAGTTGTCATGTCTCTGTGTAAAGTCCCGGCCCTATGTCCTGTCCCCAAGGAGGGGTCCTGTCTCTGTGCAAAGCCCCATCCCTATGTCCTGTCCCCAAGGAGGGGTCCTGAATCTGTGTAAAGCCCCAGCCCTATGTCCTGTCCCCAAGGAGGAGTCCTGTCTCTGTGTAAAGCCCCGGTCCTATGTCCTGTCCCCAAGGAGGGGTCCTGTCTCTGTGTAAAGCCCCAGCCCTATGTCCTGTCCCCAAGGAGGGGTTCTGCCTCTGTGTAAAGCCCCAGCCCTATGTCCTGTCCCCAAGGAGGGGTCATGTCTCTGTGTAAAGCCCCGGCCCTATGTCCTGTCCCCAAGGAGGGGTCCTGTATCTGTGTAAAGACCCGGTCCTATGTCCTGTCCCCAAGGAGGGGTCCTGCCTCTGTGTAAAGCCCCAGCCCTATGTCCTGTCCCCAAGGAGGGGTTCTGCCTCTGTGTAAAGCCCCGGCCCTATGTCCTGTCCCCAAGGAGGAGTCCTGTCTCTGTGTAAAGCCCCGGCCCTATGTCCTGTCCCCAAGGAGGGGTCCTGTCTCTGTGTAAAGCCCCGGCCCTATGTCCTGTCCCAAAGCAGGGGACCTGGCACTGTGTAAAGCCCAGGCCCTATGTCCTGTTGCCAATGAGGGGACATGTCTCTGTGTAAAGCCCCGGCCCTATGTCCTGTCCCCAAGGAGGGGACCTGTCTCTGTGTAAAGCCCTGGCCCTATGTCCTGTCGCCAAGGAGGGGTCCTGTCTCTGTGTAAAGCCCCGGCCCTCTGTCCTGTCCCCAAGGAGGGGTCCTGTCTCTGTGTATAGCCCCGGCCCTATGTCCTGTCCCCAAGGAGGGCACCTGTCTCTGTGTAAAGCCCCATCCCTATGTCCTGTCCCCAAGAAGGAGTCCTGTCTCTGTGTAAAGCCCCGGCACTATGTCCTGTCCCCAAGGAGAGGTCCTGTCTCTGTGTAAAGCCCCGGCCCTATGTCCTGTCCCCAAGGAGGAGTCATGTCTCTGTGTAAAGCCCCAGCCCTATGTCCTGTCGCCAAGAAGGGGACCTGTCTCTGTGTAAAGCCCCGGCCCTCTGTCCTGTCACCAAGGAGGGGTCCTGTCTCTGTGTAAAGCACCGGCCCTATGTCCTGTCCCCAAGGAGGGGACCTGACTCTGTGTAAATTCCTGGCCCTATGCCCTGTCCCCAAGGAGGGGACCAGTCTCTGTGTAAAGCCCAGGCCCAATGCCCTTTCCACAAGGAGGGGTCCAGTCTCTGTGTAAATCCCTGGCCCTATGTCCTGTCGTCAAGGAGGGGTCCGGTCTCTGTGTAAAGCCCCGGCCCTATGTCCTGTCCCAAAGCAGGGGACCTGGCTCTGTGTAAAGCACCGGCCCTATGTCCTGTCCCCAAGGAGGGGACCTGACTCTGTGTAAATTCCTGGCCCTATGACCTGTGCCCAAGGAGGGGACCAGTCTCTGTGTAAAGCCCAGGCCTAATGCCCTTTCCACAAGGAGGGGTCCTGTCTCTGTGTAAATCCCTAGCCCTATGTCCTGTCGTCAAGGAGGGGTCCGGTCTCTGTGTAAAGCCCCGGCGCTATGTCCTGTCCCAAAGCAGGGGACCTGGCTCTGTGTAAAGCCCAGGCCCTATGTCCTGTTGCCAATGAGGGGACCAGTCACTGTGTAAAGCCCCGGCCCTATGTCGTGTCCCCAAGGAGGGGTCCCGTCTCTGTGTAAATCCCCGGCCCTATGTCCTGTCCCCAAGGAGGGGACCTGTCTCTGTGTAAAGCCCCGGCCCTATGTCCTGTCCCCAAGGAGGGGACCTGTCTCTGTGTAAAGCCCTGGCCCTATGTCCTGTCGCCAAGGAGGGGACCTGTCTCTGTGTAAAGCCCCGGCCCTATGTCCTGTCCCCAAGGAGGGGACCTGTCTCTGTGTAAAGCCCTGGCCCTATGTCCTGTCGCCAAGGAGGGGTCCTGTCTCTGTGTAAAGCCCCATCCCTATGTCCTGTCCCCAAGAAGGAGTCCTGTCTCTGTGTAAAGCCCCGGCACTATGTCCTGTCCCCAAGGAGGGGTCCTGTCTCTGTGTAAAGCCCCGGCCCTATGTCCTGTCCCCAAGGAGGAGTCATGTCTCTGTGTAAAGCCCCAGCCCTATGTCCTGTCGCTAAGAAGGGGACCTGTCTCTGTGTAAAGCCCCGGCCCTCTGTCCTGTCACCAAGGAGGGGTCCTGTCTCTGTGTAAAGCACCGGCCCTATGTCCTGTCCCCAAGTAGGGGACCTGACTCTGTGTAAATTCCTGGCCCTACGCCCTGTCCCCAAGGAGGGGACCAGTCTCTGTGTAAAGCCCAGGCCCAATGGCCTTTCCACAAGGAGGGGTCCTGTCTCTGTGTAAATCCCTGGCCCTATGTCCTGTCGTCAAGGAGGGGTCCGGTCTCTGTGTAAAGCCCCGGCCCTATGTCCTGTCCCAAAGCAGGGGACCTGGCTCTGTGTAAAGCTCCGGCCCTATGTCCTGTCCCCAAGGAGGGGACCTGACTCTGTGTAAATTTCTGGCCCTATGCCCTGTCCCCAAGGAGGGGACCAGTCTCTGTGTAAAGCCCAGGCCCAATGCCCTTTCCACAAGGAGGGGTCCTGTCTCTGTGTAAATCCCTGGCCCTATGTCCTGTCGTCAAGGAGGGGTCCGGTCTCTGTGTAAAGCCCCGGCCCTATGTCCTGTCCCAAAGCAGGGGACCTGGCTCTGTGTAAAGCCCAGGCCTTATGTCCTGTTGCCAATGAGGGGACCTGTCTCTGTGTAAAGCCCCGGCCCTATGTCGTGTCCCCAAGGAGGGGTCCCGTCTCTGTGTAAATCCCTGGCCCTATGCCCTGTCCCCAAGGATGGGACCTGTCTCTGTGAAAAGCCCTGGCCCTATGTCCTGCCCCCAAGGAGGGGACCTGACTCTGTGTAAATTCCTGGCCCTTTGCCCTGTCCCCAAGGAGGGAACAGTCTCTGTGTAAAGCCCAGGCGCAATGCCCTTTCCACAAGGAGGGGTCCTGTCCCTGTGTAAAGACCCGGCCCTATGTCCTTTTCCCAAGGAGGGGACCTGTCTCTGTGTAAAGCCCCGGCCCTCTGTCGTGTCCCCAAGGAGGGGACCTGTCTCTGTGTAAAGCCCCATCCCTATGTCCTGTCCCCAAGGAGGGGTCCTGACTCTGTGTAAAGCCCCGGCCCTATGTCCTTTTCCCAAGGAGGAGTCCTATCTCTGTGTAAAGCCCCGGCCCTATGTCCTTTTCCCAAGGAGGGGTCCTGTCTCTGTGTAAAGCCCCGGCCCCATGTCCTGTCCCCAAGGAGGAGTCCTGTCTCTGTGTAAAGCCCCGGCCCTATGTCCTTTTCCCAAGGAGGGGTCCTGACTCTGTGTAAAGCCCCGGCCCTATGTCCTGTCCCCAAGGAAGGAGCCCTGTCTCTGTGTAAAGCCCCGGCCCTCTGTCCTGTCGCCAAGGAGGGGTCCTGTCTCCGTGTAAAGCCCCGGCACTATGTCCTGTCCCCAAGGAGGGGACCTGTCTCTGTGTAAAGCCCCGGCCCTATGTCGTGTCCCCAAGGAGGGGTCCCGTCTCTGTGTAAATCCCTGGCCCTATGCCCTGTCCCCAAGGAGGGGACCTGTCTCTGTGAAAAGCCCTGGCCCTATGTCCTGCCCCCAAGGAGGGGACCTGACTCTGTGTAAATTCGTGGCCCTTTGCCCTGTCCCCAAGGAGGGAACAGTCTCTGTGTAAAGCCCAGGCGCAATGCCCTTTCCACAAGGAGGGGTCCTGTCCCTGTGTAAAGACCCGGCCCTATGTCCTTTTCCCAAGGAGGGGACCTGTCTCTGTGTAAAGCCCCGGCCCTCTGTCGTGTCCCCAAGGAGGGGACCTGTCTCTGTGTAAAGCCCCGGCCCTATGTCCTTTTCCCAAGGAGGAGTCCTATCTCTGTGTAAAGCCCCGGCCCTATGTCCTTTTCCAAAGGAGGGGTCCTGACTCTGTGTAAAGCCCCGGCCACATGTCCTGTCCCAAGGAGGAGTCCTGTCTCTGTGTAAAGTCCCGGCCCTATGTCCTTTTCCCAAGGAGGGGTCCTGACTCTGTGTAAAGCCCCGGCCCTATGTCCTGTCCCCAAGGAAGGAGTCCTGTCTCTGTGTAAAGCCCCGGCCCTCTGTCCTGTCCCCAAGGAGGGGACCTGCCTCTGTGTAAAGCCCCGGCCCTCTGTCCTGTCACCAAGGAGGGGTCCTGTCTCTGTGTAAAGCCCCGGCCCTATGTCCTGTCCCCAAGTGGGGGACCTGACTCTGTGTAAATTCCTGGCCCTATGCCCTGTCCCCAAGAAGGGGACCAGTCTCTGTGTAAAGCCCAGGCCCAATGCCCTTTCCACAAGGAGGGGTCCTGTCTCTGTGTAAATCCCTGGCCCTATGTCCTGTCGTCAAGGAGGGGTCCGGTCTCTGTGTAAAGCCCCGGCCCTATGTCCTGTCCCAAAGCAGGGTACCTGGCTCTGTGTAAAGCTCCGGCCCTATGTCCTATTGCAAAGGAGGGGACCTGTCTCTGTGTAAAGCCCAGGCCCTATGTCGTGTCCCCAAGGACGGGACCTGTCTCTGTGTAAAGCCCCGGACCTATGTCCTGTCCCCAAGGAGGGGTCCTGTCTCTGTGTAAAGCCCCGGCCCTATCTCCTGTCCCCAAGGAGGGGTCCTGACTCAGTGTAAAGCCCCGGCCCTATGTCCTGTTGCCAAGGAGGGGACCTGTCTCTGTGTAAAGCACCGGCCCTATGTCCTGTCCCCAAGGAGGGGTCCTGTCTCTGTATAAAGCCCCGGCTCTATGTCCTGTCCCCAAGGAGGGATCCTGTCTCTGTGTAAAGCCCCGGCCCTATGTCATGTCCCCAAGGAGGGGTCCTGTCTCTGTGTAAAGCCCCGGCCCTATGTCCTGTCCCCAAGGAGGGGTCTTGACTCTGTGTAAAGCCCGGGCCCTATGTCCTTTTCCCAAGGAGGAGTCCTGTCTCTGTGTAAAGCCCCGGTCCTATGTCCTGTCCCCAAGGAGGGGTCCTGTCTCTGTGTAAAGCCCCGGCCCTATGTCCTGTCGCCAAGGAGGGGTCCTGTCTCTGTGTAAAGCCCCGGCCCTATGTCCTGTCCCCAAGGAGGGGTCCTGTCTCTGTGTAAAGCCCCGGCCCTATGTCCTGTCCCCAAGGAGGGGACTTGTCTCTGTGTAAAGCCCCATCCCTATGTCCTGTCCACAAGAAGGTGTCCTGTCACTGTGTAAAGCCCTGGCACTATGTCCTGTCTCTGTGTAAAGCCCCGGCACTATGTCCTGTCCCCAAGGAGGAGTCATGTCTCTGTGTAAAGCCCCAGCCCTATGTCCTGTCGCCAAGAGGGGACCTGTCTCTGTGTAAAGCCCCGGCCCTATGTCCTGTCCCCAAGGAGGGGTCCTGTCTCTGTGTAAAGCCCCGGCCCTATGTCCTGTCCCCAAGGAGGGGTCCTTTCTCAGTGTAAAGCCCCGGCCCTATGTCCTGTCACCAAGGAAGGGACCTGTCTCTGTGTAAAGCCCCGGCACTATGTCCTGTCCCCAAGGAGGGGTCCTGTCTCTGTGTAAAGCCCCGGCCCTATGTCCTGTCCCCAAGGAGGGGTCCTGTCTCTGTGTAAAGCCCCGGCCCTATGTCCTGTCACCAAGGAAGGGACCATTCTCTGTGTAAAGCCCCGGCCCTATGTCCTGTCCCCAAGGAGGGGTCCTGTCTCTGTGTAAAGCCCCGGCCCTATCTCCTGTCCCCAAGGAGGGGTCCTGACTCAGTGTAAAGCCCCGGCCCTATGTCCTGTTGCCAAGGAGGGGACCTGTCTCTGTGTAAAGCACCGGCCCTATGTCCTGTCCCCAAGGAGGGGTCCTGTCTCTGTGTAAAGCCCCGGCCCTATGTCCTGTCCCCAAGGAGGGGACCTGTCTCTGTGTAAAGCCCCATCCCTATGCCCTGTCCCCAAGAAGGTGTCCTGTCACTGTGTAAAGCCCCGGCACTATGTCCTGTCTCTGTGTAAAGCCCCGGCCCTATGTCCTGTCCCCAAGTAGGGGTCCTTTCTCTGTGTAAAGCCCCGGCCCTATGTCCTGTCCCCAAGGAGGGGACCTGTCTCCGTGTAAAGCCCCGGACCTATGTCCTGTCCCCAAGGAGGAGTCCTGTCTCTGTGTAAAGCCCCGGCACTATGTCCTGTCCCCATGAGGGGTCGTGACTCTGTGTAAAGCCCTGGCCCTATGTCCTTTTCCCAACGAGGAGTCCTGTCTCTGTGTAAAGCCCCGGCCCTATGTCCTGTCCCCAAGGAGGGGTCGTGACTCTGTGTAAAGCCCTGGCCCTCTGTCGTGTCCCCAAGGAGGGGTGCATCTCTGTGTAAAGCCCCGGCCCTATGTCCTGTCCCCAAGGAGCAGTCCTGTCTCTGTGTAAAGCCCCGGCCCTATGTCCTGTCCCCAAGGAGGGGACCTGTCTCTGTGTAAAGCCCTGGCCCTATGTCCTGTCGCCAAGGAGGGGTCCTGTCTCTGTGTAAAGCCCCGGCCCTATGTCCTGTCCCGAAGGAGGGGACCTGTCTCTGTGTAAAGCCCCGGCCCTATGTCCTGTCGCCAAGGAGGGGTCCTGTCTCTGTGTAAAGCCCCGGCCCTATGTCCTGTCCCCAAGGAGGGGTCCTGTCTCTGTGTAAAGCCCCGGCACTATGTCCTGTCACCAAGGAGGGGACCTGTCTCTGTGTAAAGCCCCATCCCTATGTGCTGTCCCCAAGAAGGAGTCCTGTCTCTGTGTAAAGCCCCGGCACTATGTCCTGTCCCCAAGGAGGAGTCATGTCTCTGTGTAAAGCCCCAGCCCTATGTCCTGTCGCCAAGAAGGGGGTGCTGTCTCTGTGTAAAGCCCCGGCCCTCTGTCCTGTCACCAAGGAGGGGTCCTGTCTCTGTGTAAAGCACCGGCCCTATGTCCTGTCCCCAAGGAGGGGACCTGACTCTGTGTAAATTCCTGGCCCTTTGCCCTGTCCCCAAGGAGGGGACCAGTCTCTGTGTAAAGCCCAGGCCCAATGCCCTTTCCACAAGGAGGGGTCCTGTCTCTGTGTAAATCCCTGGCCCTATGTCCTGTCGCCAAGGAGGGGTCCTGTCTCTGTGTAAAGCCCCGGCCCTATGTCCTGTCCCCAAGGAGGGGTCCTGTCTCTGTGTAAAGCCCCGGCCCTATGTCCTGTCCCCAAGGAGGGGACCTGTCTCTGTGTAAAGCCCCATCCCTATGTCCTGTCCCCAAGAAGGAGTCCTGTCTCTGTGTATAGCCCCGGCACTATGTCCTGTCCCCAAGGAGGGGACCTGTCTCTGTGTAAAGCCCCGGCCCTATGTCCTGTCCCCAAGGAGGGGTCCTGTCTCTGTGTAAAGCCCCGGCCCTATGTCCTGTCCCCAACGAGGAGTCCTGTCTCTGTGTAAAGCCCTGGCCCTATGTCCTGTCCCCAAGGAGGGGTCGTGACTCTGTGTAAAGCCCTGGCCCTCTGTCGTGTCCCCAAGGAGGGGACCTGTCTCTGTGTAAAGCCCCGGCCTTATGTCCTGTCCCCAAGGAGGGGTCCTGACTCTGTGTAAAGCCCCGGCCCTATGTCCTTTTCCCAAGGAGGGGACCTGACTCTGTGTAAAGCCCCATCCCTATGTCCTGTCCCCAAGGAGGGGTCCTTTCTCTGTGTAAAGCCCCGGCCCTATGTCCTGTCCCCAAGGAGGGGTCCTGTCTCTGTGTAAAGCCCCGGCCCTATGTCCTTTTCCCATGGAGGGGACCTGTCTCTGTGTAAAGCCCCATCCCTATGTCCTGTCCCCAAGGAGGGGTCCTGTCTCTGTGTAAAGCCCCGGCCCTATGTCCTGTCCACAAGGAGGGGACCTGACTCTGTGTAAAGCCCTGGCCCTATGTCCTGTCGCCAAGGAGGGGACCTGTCTCTGTGTAAGCCCCATCACTATGTCCTGTCCCCAAGAAGGAGTCCTGTCTCTGTGTAAAGCCCCGGCCCTATGTCCTGTCGCCAAGGAAGGGACCTGTCTCTGTGTAAAGCCCCGGACCTATGTCCTGTCGCCAAGGAAGGGGCCTGTCTCCGTGTAAAGCCCCGGACCTATGTCCTGTCCCCAAGGAGGAGTCCTGTCTCTGTGTAAAGCCCCGGCACTATGTCCTGTCCCCAAGGAGGGGTCGTGACTCTGTGTAAAGCCCTGGCCCTATGTCCTTTTCCCAACGAGGAGTCCTGTCTCTGTGTAAAGCCCTGGCCCTATGTCCTGTCCCCAAGGAGGGGTCGTGACTCTGTGTAAAGCCCTGGTCCTATGTCCTGTCCCCAAGGAGGAGTCCTGTCTCTGTGTAAAGCCCCGGCCCTCTGTCGTGTCCCCAAGGAGGGGTCCTGACTCTGTGTAAAGCCCCGGCCCTTTGTCCTTTTCCCAAGGAGTTGTCATGTCTCTGTGTAACGTCCCGGCCCTATGTCCTGTCCCCAAGGAGGGGTCCCGTCTCTGTGTAAAGCCCCGGCCGTATGTCCTTTTCCCATGGAGGGGACCTGTCTCTGTGTAAAGCCCCGGCCCTATGTCCTGTCCCCAAGGAGGAGTCCTGTCTCTGTGTAAAGCCCCGGCACTATGTCCTGTCCACAAGAAGGGGTCCTGACTCTGTGTAAAGCCCCGGCCCTATGTCCAGTCCCCAAGGAGGAGTCATGTCTCTGTGTAAAGCCCCAGCCCTATGTCCTGTCCCCAAGGAGGGGACCTGTATATGTGTAAAGCCCCGGCCCTATGTCCTGTCGCCAAGGAGGGGACCTGTCTCTGTGTAAAGCCCCGGCCCTATGTCCTTTTCCCAAGGAGGAGTCCTGACTCTTTGTAAAGCCCCGGCCCTATGTGCTGTCCCCAAGGAGGGGTCCTGTCTCTGTGTAAAGCCCCAGCCCTATGTCCTGTCGCCAAGGAGGAGACCTGTCTCTGTGTAAAGCCCCGGCCCCATGTCCTGTCGCCAAGGAGGAGACCTGTCTCTGTGTAAAGCCCCGGCCCTA
Source organism: Hypanus sabinus (assembly GCF_030144855.1). Taxonomy (NCBI): domain Eukaryota; kingdom Metazoa; phylum Chordata; class Chondrichthyes; order Myliobatiformes; family Dasyatidae; genus Hypanus; species Hypanus sabinus. The sequence goes on along the minus strand of NC_082711.1, from coordinate 109,568,321 downwards.
TGTCCTGTTCCCAAGGAGGTGTCCTGACTCTGTGTAAAGCCCTGGCCCTATATCCAGTCCCCAAGGAGGGGTCCTGACTCTGTGTAAAGCCCTGGCCCTATGCCCTGTCCCAAAGGAGGGGTCCTGTCTCTGTGTAAAGCCCCGGCCTTATGTCCTTTTCCGAACAAGGAGTCCTGTCTCTGTGTAAAGCCCTGGCCCTATGTCCTGTCCCCAAGGAGGGGTCCTGACTCTGTGTAAAGCTCCGGCCCTATGTCCTTTTCCCAAGGAGGAGTCCTGTCTCTGTGTAAAGCCCCGGACCTATGTCCTGTCCCCAAGGAGGGGACCTGACTCTGTGTAAATTTCTGGCCCTATGCCCTGTCCCCAAGGAGGGGACCAGTCTCTGTGTAAAGCCGAGGCCCAATGCCCTTTCCACAAGGAGGGGTCCTGTCTCTGTGTAAATCCCTGGCCCTATGTCCTGTCGTCAAGGAGGGGTCCGGTCTCTGTGTAAAGCCCCGGCCCTATGTCCTGTCCCAAAGCAGGGGACCTGGCTCTGTGTAAAGCCCAGGCCTTATGTCCTGTTGCCAATGAGGGGACCTGTCTCTGTGTAAAGCCCCGGACCTATGTCGTGTCCCCAAGGAGGGGTCCCGTCTCTGTGTAAATACCTGGCCCTATGCCCTGTCCCCAAGGATGGGACCTGTCTCTGTGAAAAGCCCTGGCCCTATGTCCTGCCCCCAAGGAGGGGACCTGACTCTGTGTAAATTCCTGGCCCTTTGCCCTGTCCCCAAGGAGGGAACAGTCTCTGTGTAAAGCCCAGGCGCAATGCCCTTTCCACAAGGAGGGGTCCTGTCCCTGTGTAAAGACCCGGCCCTATGTCCTTTTCCCAAGGAGGGGACCTGTCTCTGTGTAAAGCCCCGGCCCTCTGTCGTGTCCCCAAGGAGGGGACCTGTTTCTGTGTAAAGCCCCATCCCTATGTCCTGTCCCCAAGGAGGGGTCCTGACTCTGTGTAAAGCCCCGGCCCTATGTCCTTTTCCCAAGGAGGAGTCCTATCTCTGTGTAAAGCCCCGGCCCTATTTCCTTTTCCCAAGGAGGGGTCCTGTCTCTGTGTAAAGCCCCGGCCCCATGTCCTGTCCCCAAGGAGGAGTCCTGTCTCTGTGTAAAGCCCCGGCCCTATGTCCTTTTCCCAAGGAGGGGTCCTGACTCTGTGTAAAGCCCCGGCCCTATGTCCTGTCCCCAAGGAAGGAGCCCTGTCTCTGTGTAAAGCCCCGGCCCTCTGTCCTGTCGCCAAGGAGGGGTCCTGTCTCCGTGTAAAGCCCCGGCACTATGTCCTGTCCCCAAGGAGGGGACCTGTCTCTGTGTAAAGCCCCGGCCCTATGTCGTGTCCCCAAGGAGGGGTCCCGTCTCTGTGTAAATCCCTGGCCCTATGCCCTGTCCCCAAGGAGGGGACCTGTCTCTGTGAAAAGCCCTGGCCCTATGTCCTGCCCCCAAGGAGGGGACCTGACTCTGTGTAAATTCGTGGCCCTTTGCCCTGTCCCCAAGGAGGGAACAGTCTCTGTGTAAAGCCCAGGCGCAATGCCCTTTCCACAAGGAGGGGTCCTGTCCCTGTGTAAAGACCCGGCCCTATGTCCTTTTCCCAAGGAGGGGACCTGTCTCTGTGTAAAGCCCCGGCCCTCTGTCGTGTCCCCAAGGAGGGGACCTGTCTCTGTGTAAAGCCCCGGCCCTATGTCCTTTTCCCAAGGAGGAGTCCTATCTCTGTGTAAAGCCCCGGCCCTATGTCCTTTTCCAAAGGAGGGGTCCTGACTCTGTGTAAAGCCCCGGCCACATGTCCTGTCCCAAGGAGGAGTCCTGTCTCTGTGTAAAGTCCCGGCCCTATGTCCTTTTCCCAAGGAGGGGTCCTGACTCTGTGTAAAGCCCCGGCCCTATGTCCTGTCCCCAAGGAAGGAGTCCTGTCTCTGTGTAAAGCCCCGGCCCTCTGTCCTGTCCCCAAGGAGGGGACCTGCCTCTGTGTAAAGCCCCGGCCCTCTGTCCTGTCACCAAGGAGGGGTCCTGTCTCTGTGTAAAGCCCCGGCACTATGTCCTGTCCCCATGAGGGGTCGTGACTCTGTGTAAAGCCCTGGCCCTATGTCCTTTTCCCAACGAGGAGTCCTGTCTCTGTGTAAAGCCCCGGCCCTATGTCCTGTCCCCAAGGAGGGGTCGTGACTCTGTGTAAAGCCCTGGCCCTCTGTCGTGTCCCCAAGGAGGGGTGCATCTCTGTGTAAAGCCCCGGCCCTATGTCCTGTCCCCAAGGAGCAGTCCTGTCTCTGTGTAAAGCCCCGGCCCTATGTCCTTTTCCAAAGGAGGGGTCCTGACTCTGTGTAAAGCCCCGGCCACATGTCCTGTCCCAAGGAGGAGTCCTGTCTCTGTGTAAAGTCCCGGCCCTATGTCCTTTTCCCAAGGAGGGGTCCTGACTCTGTGTAAAGCCCCGGCCCTATGTCCTGTCCCCAAGTGGGGGACCTGACTCTGTGTAAATTCCTGGCCCTATGCCCTGTCCCCAAGAAGGGGACCAGTCTCTGTGTAAAGCCCAGGCCCAATGCCCTTTCCACAAGGAGGGGTCCTGTCTCTGTGTAAATCCCTGGCCCTATGTCCTGTCGTCAAGGAGGGGTCCGGTCTCTGTGTAAAGCCCCGGCCCTATGTCCTGTCCCAAAGCAGGGTACCTGGCTCTGTGTAAAGCTCCGGCCCTATGTCCTATTGCAAAGGAGGGGACCTGTCTCTGTGTAAAGCCCAGGCCCTATGTCGTGTCCCCAAGGACGGGACCTGTCTCTGTGTAAAGCCCCGGACCTATGTCCTGTCCCCAAGGAGGGGTCCTGTCTCTGTGTAAAGCCCCGGCCCTATCTCCTGTCCCCAAGGAGGGGTCCTGACTCAGTGTAAAGCCCCGGCCCTATGTCCTGTTGCCAAGGAGGGGACCTGTCTCTGTGTAAAGCACCGGCCCTATGTCCTGTCCCCAAGGAGGGGTCCTGTCTCTGTATAAAGCCCCGGCTCTATGTCCTGTCCCCAAGGAGGGATCCTGTCTCTGTGTAAAGCCCCGGCCCTATGTCATGTCCCCAAGGAGGGGTCCTGTCTCTGTGTAAAGCCCCGGCCCTATGTCCTGTCCCCAAGGAGGGGTCTTGACTCTGTGTAAAGCCCGGGCCCTATGTCCTTTTCCCAAGGAGGAGTCCTGTCTCTGTGTAAAGCCCCGGTCCTATGTCCTGTCCCCAAGGAGGGGTCCTGTCTCTGTGTAAAGCCCCGGCCCTATGTCCTGTCGCCAAGGAGGGGTCCTGTCTCTGTGTAAAGCCCCGGCCCTATGTCCTGTCCCCAAGGAGGGGTCCTGTCTCTGTGTAAAGCCCCGGCCCTATGTCCTGTCCCCAAGGAGGGGACTTGTCTCTGTGTAAAGCCCCATCCCTATGTCCTGTCCCCAAGAAGGTGTCCTGTCACTGTGTAAAGCCCTGGCACTATGTCCTGTCTCTGTGTAAAGCCCCGGCACTATGTCCTGTCCCCAAGGAGGAGTCATGTCTCTGTGTAAAGCCCCAGCCCTATGTCCTGTCGCCAAGAGGGGACCTGTCTCTGTGTAAAGCCCCGGCCCTATGTCCTGTCCCCAAGGAGGGGTCCTGTCTCTGTGTAAAGCCCCGGCCCTATGTCCTGTCCCCAAGGAGGGGTCCTTTCTCAGTGTAAAGCCCCGGCCCTATGTCCTGTCACCAAGGAAGGGACCTGTCTCTGTGTAAAGCCCCGGCACTATGTCCTGTCCCCAAGGAGGGGTCCTGTCTCTGTGTAAAGCCCCGGCCCTATGTCCTGTCCCCAAGGAGGGGTCCTGTCTCTGTGTAAAGCCCCGGCCCTATGTCCTGTCACCAAGGAAGGGACCATTCTCTGTGTAAAGCCCCGGCCCTATGTCCTGTCCCCAAGGAGGGGTCCTGTCTCTGTGTAAAGCCCCGGCCCTATCTCCTGTCCCCAAGGAGGGGTCCTGACTCAGTGTAAAGCCCCGGCCCTATGTCCTGTTGCCAAGGAGGGGACCTGTCTCTGTGTAAAGCACCGGCCCTATGTCCTGTCCCCAAGGAGGGGTCCTGTCTCTGTGTAAAGCCCCGGCCCTATGTCCTGTCCCCAAGGAGGGGACCTGTCTCTGTGTAAAGCCCCATCCCTATGCCCTGTCCCCAAGAAGGTGTCCTGTCACTGTGTAAAGCCCCGGCACTATGTCCTGTCTCTGTGTAAAGCCCCGGCACTATGTCCTGTCCCCAAGGAGGAGTCATGTCTCTGTGTAAAGCCCCAGCCCTATGTCCTGTCGCCAAGAGGGGACCTGTCTCTGTGTAAAGCCCCGGCCCTATGTCCTGTCCCCAAGGAGGGGTCCTGTCTCTGTGTAAAGCCCTGGCCCTATGTCCTGTCCCCAAGGAGGGGTCCTTTCTCAGTGTAAAGCCCCGGCCCTATGTCCTGTCACCAAGGAAGGGACCTGTCTCTGTGTAAAGCCCCGGCCCTATGTCCTGTCCCCAAGGAGGGGTCCTGTCTCTGTGTAAAGCCCCGGCCCTATGTCCTGTCCCCAAGGAGGGGTCCTGTCTCTGTGTAAAGCCCCGGCCCTATGTCCTGTCACCAAGGAAGGGACCTGTCTCTGTGTAAAGCCCCGGCCCTATGTCCTGTCCCCAAGTAGGGGTCCTTTCTCTGTGTAAAGCCCCGGCCCTATGTCCTGTCCCCAAGGAGGGGACCTGTCTCCGTGTAAAGCCCCGGACCTATGTCCTGTCCCCAAGGAGGAGTCCTGTCTCTGTGTAAAGCCCCGGCACTATGTCCTGTCCCCATGAGGGGTCGTGACTCTGTGTAAAGCCCTGGCCCTATGTCCTTTTCCCAACGAGGAGTCCTGTCTCTGTGTAAAGCCCCGGCCCTATGTCCTGTCCCCAAGGAGGGGTCGTGACTCTGTGTAAAGCCCTGGCCCTCTGTCGTGTCCCCAAGGAGGGGTGCATCTCTGTGTAAAGCCCCGGCCCTATGTCCTGTCCCCAAGGAGCAGTCCTGTCTCTGTGTAAAGCCCCGGCCCTATGTCCTGTCCCCAAGGAGGGGACCTGTCTCTGTGTAAAGCCCTGGCCCTATGTCCTGTCGCCAAGGAGGGGTCCTGTCTCTGTGTAAAGCCCCGGCCCTATGTCCTGTCCCGAAGGAGGGGACCTGTCTCTGTGTAAAGCCCCGGCCCTATGTCCTGTCGCCAAGGAGGGGTCCTGTCTCTGTGTAAAGCCCCGGCCCTATGTCCTGTCCCCAAGGAGGGGTCCTGTCTCTGTGTAAAGCCCCGGCACTATGTCCTGTCACCAAGGAGGGGACCTGTCTCTGTGTAAAGCCCCATCCCTATGTGCTGTCCCCAAGAAGGAGTCCTGTCTCTGTGTAAAGCCCCGGCACTATGTCCTGTCCCCAAGGAGGAGTCATGTCTCTGTGTAAAGCCCCAGCCCTATGTCCTGTCGCCAAGAAGGGGGTGCTGTCTCTGTGTAAAGCCCCGGCCCTCTGTCCTGTCACCAAGGAGGGGTCCTGTCTCTGTGTAAAGCACCGGCCCTATGTCCTGTCCCCAAGGAGGGGACCTGACTCTGTGTAAATTCCTGGCCCTTTGCCCTGTCCCCAAGGAGGGGACCAGTCTCTGTGTAAAGCCCAGGCCCAATGCCCTTTCCACAAGGAGGGGTCCTGTCTCTGTGTAAATCCCTGGCCCTATGTCCTGTCGCCAAGGAGGGGTCCTGTCTCTGTGTAAAGCCCCGGCCCTATGTCCTGTCCCCAAGGAGGGGTCCTGTCTCTGTGTAAAGCCCCGGCCCTATGTCCTGTCCCCAAGGAGGGGACCTGTCTCTGTGTAAAGCCCCATCCCTATGTCCTGTCCCCAAGAAGGAGTCCTGTCTCTGTGTATAGCCCCGGCACTATGTCCTGTCCCCAAGGAGGGGACCTGTCTCTGTGTAAAGCCCCGGCCCTATGTCCTGTCCCCAAGGAGGGGTCCTGTCTCTGTGTAAAGCCCCGGCCCTATGTCCTGTCCCCAACGAGGAGTCCTGTCTCTGTGTAAAGCCCTGGCCCTATGTCCTGTCCCCAAGGAGGGGTCGTGACTCTGTGTAAAGCCCTGGCCCTCTGTCGTGTCCCCAAGGAGGGGACCTGTCTCTGTGTAAAGCCCCGGCCTTATGTCCTGTCCCCAAGGAGGGGTCCTGACTCTGTGTAAAGCCCCGGCCCTATGTCCTTTTCCCAAGGAGGGGACCTGACTCTGTGTAAAGCCCCATCCCTATGTCCTGTCCCCAAGGAGGGGTCCTTTCTCTGTGTAAAGCCCCGGCCCTATGTCCTGTCCCCAAGGAGGGGTCCTGTCTCTGTGTAAAGCCCCGGCCCTATGTCCTTTTCCCATGGAGGGGACCTGTCTCTGTGTAAAGCCCCATCCCTATGTCCTGTCCCCAAGGAGGGGTCCTGTCTCTGTGTAAAGCCCCGGCCCTATGTCCTGTCCACAAGGAGGGGACCTGACTCTGTGTAAAGCCCTGGCCCTATGTCCTGTCGCCAAGGAGGGGACCTGTCTCTGTGTAAGCCCCATCACTATGTCCTGTCCCCAAGAAGGAGTCCTGTCTCTGTGTAAAGCCCCGGCCCTATGTCCTGTCGCCAAGGAAGGGACCTGTCTCTGTGTAAAGCCCCGGACCTATGTCCTGTCGCCAAGGAAGGGACCTGTCTCCGTGTAAAGCCCCGGACCTATGTCCTGTCCCCAAGGAGGAGTCCTGTCTCTGTGTAAAGCCCCGGCACTATGTCCTGTCCCCAAGGAGGGGTCGTGACTCTGTGTAAAGCCCTGGCCCTATGTCCTTTTCCCAACGAGGAGTCCTGTCTCTGTGTAAAGCCCTGGCCCTATGTCCTGTCCCCAAGGAGGGGTCGTGACTCTGTGTAAAGCCCTGGTCCTATGTCCTGTCCCCAAGGAGGAGTCCTGTCTCTGTGTAAAGCCCCGGCCCTCTGTCGTGTCCCCAAGGAGGGGTCCTGACTCTGTGTAAAGCCCCGGCCCTTTGTCCTTTTCCCAAGGAGTTGTCATGTCTCTGTGTAACGTCCCGGCCCTATGTCCTGTCCCCAAGGAGGGGTCCCGTCTCTGTGTAAAGCCCCGGCCGTATGTCCTTTTCCCATGGAGGGGACCTGTCTCTGTGTAAAGCCCCGGCCCTATGTCCTGTCCCCAAGGAGGAGTCCTGTCTCTGTGTAAAGCCCCGGCCCTATGTCCTGTCCACAAGAAGGGGTCCTGACTCTGTGTAAAGCCCCGGCCCTATGTCCAGTCCCCAAGGAGGAGTCATGTCTCTGTGTAAAGCCCCAGCCCTATGTCCTGTCCCCAAGGAGGGGACCTGTATATGTGTAAAGCCCCGGCCCTATGTCCTGTCGCCAAGGAGGGGACCTGTCTCTGTGTAAAGCCCCGGCCCTATGTCCTTTTCCCAAGGAGGAGTCCTGACTCTTTGTAAAGCCCCGGCCCTATGTGCTGTCCCCAAGGAGGGGTCCTGTCTCTGTGTAAAGCCCCAGCCCTATGTCCTGTCGCCAAGGAGGAGACCTGTCTCTGTGTAAAGCCCCGGCCCCATGTCCTGTCGCCAAGGAGGAGACCTGTCTCTGTGTAAAGCCCCGGCCCTATGTCCTGTTCCCAAGGAGGTGTCCTGACTCTGTGTAAAGCCCTGGCCCTATATCCAGTCCCCAAGGAGGGGTCCTGACTCTGTGTAAAGCCCTGGCCCTATGCCCTGTCCCAAAGGAGGGGTCCTGTCTCTGTGTAAAGCCCCGGCCTTATGTCCTTTTCCGAACAAGGAGTCCTGTCTCTGTGTAAAGCCCTGGCCCTATGTCCTGTCCCCAAGGAGGGGTCCTGACTCTGTGTAAAGCTCCGGCCCTATGTCCTTTTCCCAAGGAGGAGTCCTGTCTCTGTGTAAAGCCCCGGACCTATGTCCTGTCCCCAAGGAGGGGACCTGACTCTGTGTAAATTTCTGGCCCTATGCCCTGTCCCCAAGGAGGGGACCAGTCTCTGTGTAAAGCCGAGGCCCAATGCCCTTTCCACAAGGAGGGGTCCTGTCTCTGTGTAAATCCCTGGCCCTATGTCCTGTCGTCAAGGAGGGGTCCGGTCTCTGTGTAAAGCCCCGGCCCTATGTCCTGTCCCAAAGCAGGGGACCTGGCTCTGTGTAAAGCCCAGGCCTTATGTCCTGTTGCCAATGAGGGGACCTGTCTCTGTGTAAAGCCCCGGCCCTATGTCGTGTCCCCAAGGAGGGGTCCCGTCTCTGTGTAAATCCCTGGCCCTATGCCCTGTCCCCAAGGATGGGACCTGTCTCTGTGAAAAGCCCTGGCCCTATGTCCTGCCCCCAAGGAGGGGACCTGACTCTGTGTAAATTCCTGGCCCTTTGCCCTGTCCCCAAGGAGGGAACAGTCTCTGTGTAAAGCCCAGGCGCAATGCCCTTTCCACAAGGAGGGGTCCTGTCCCTGTGTAAAGACCCGGCCCTATGTCCTTTTCCCAAGGAGGGGACCTGTCTCTGTGTAAAGCCCCGGCCCTCTGTCGTGTCCCCAAGGAGGGGACCTGTTTCTGTGTAAAGCCCCATCCCTATGTCCTGTCCCCAAGGAGGGGTCCTGACTCTGTGTAAAGCCCCGGCCCTATGTCCTTTTCCCAAGGAGGAGTCCTATCTCTGTGTAAAGCCCCGGCCCTATTTCCTTTTCCCAAGGAGGGGTCCTGTCTCTGTGTAAAGCCCCGGCCCCATGTCCTGTCCCCAAGGAGGAGTCCTGTCTCTGTGTAAAGCCCCGGCCCTATGTCCTTTTCCCAAGGAGGGGTCCTGACTCTGTGTAAAGCCCCGGCCCTATGTCCTGTCCCCAAGGAAGGAGCCCTGTCTCTGTGTAAAGCCCCGGCCCTCTGTCCTGTCGCCAAGGAGGGGTCCTGTCTCCGTGTAAAGCCCCGGCACTATGTCCTGTCCCCAAGGAGGGGACCTGTCTCTGTGTAAAGCCCCGGCCCTATGTCGTGTCCCCAAGGAGGGGTCCCGTCTCTGTGTAAATCCCTGGCCCTATGCCCTGTCCCCAAGGAGGGGACCTGTCTCTGTGAAAAGCCCTGGCCCTATGTCCTGCCCCCAAGGAGGGGACCTGACTCTGTGTAAATTCGTGGCCCTTTGCCCTGTCCCCAAGGAGGGAACAGTCTCTGTGTAAAGCCCAGGCGCAATGCCCTTTCCACAAGGAGGGGTCCTGTCCCTGTGTAAAGACCCGGCCCTATGTCCTTTTCCCAAGGAGGGGACCTGTCTCTGTGTAAAGCCCCGGCCCTCTGTCGTGTCCCCAAGGAGGGGACCTGTCTCTGTGTAAAGCCCCGGCCCTATGTCCTTTTCCCAAGGAGGAGTCCTATCTCTGTGTAAAGCCCCGGCCCTATGTCCTTTTCCAAAGGAGGGGTCCTGACTCTGTGTAAAGCCCCGGCCACATGTCCTGTCCCAAGGAGGAGTCCTGTCTCTGTGTAAAGTCCCGGCCCTATGTCCTTTTCCCAAGGAGGGGTCCTGACTCTGTGTAAAGCCCCGGCCCTATGTCCTGTCCCCAAGGAAGGAGTCCTGTCTCTGTGTAAAGCCCCGGCCCTCTGTCCTGTCCCCAAGGAGGGGACCTGCCTCTGTGTAAAGCCCCGGCCCTCTGTCCTGTCACCAAGGAGGGGTCCTGTCTCTGTGTAAAGCCCCGGCCCTATGTCCTGTCCCCAAGTGGGGGACCTGACTCTGTGTAAATTCCTGGCCCTATGCCCTGTCCCCAAGAAGGGGACCAGTCTCTGTGTAAAGCCCAGGCCCAATGCCCTTTCCACAAGGAGGGGTCCTGTCTCTGTGTAAATCCCTGGCCCTATGTCCTGTCGTCAAGGAGGGGTCCGGTCTCTGTGTAAAGCCCCGGCCCTATGTCCTGTCCCAAAGCAGGGTACCTGGCTCTGTGTAAAGCTCCGGCCCTATGTCCTATTGCAAAGGAGGGGACCTGTCTCTGTGTAAAGCCCAGGCCCTATGTCGTGTCCCCAAGGACGGGACCTGTCTCTGTGTAAAGCCCCGGACCTATGTCCTGTCCCCAAGGAGGGGTCCTGTCTCTGTGTAAAGCCCCGGCCCTATCTCCTGTCCCCAAGGAGGGGTCCTGACTCAGTGTAAAGCCCCGGCCCTATGTCCTGTTGCCAAGGAGGGGACCTGTCTCTGTGTAAAGCACCGGCCCTATGTCCTGTCCCCAAGGAGGGGTCCTGTCTCTGTATAAAGCCCCGGCTCTATGTCCTGTCCCCAAGGAGGGATCCTGTCTCTGTGTAAAGCCCCGGCCCTATGTCATGTCCCCAAGGAGGGGTCCTGACTCTGTGTAAAGCCCCGGCCCTATGTCCTGTCCCCAAGGAGGGGTCTTGACTCTGTGTAAATCCCGGGCCCTATGTCCTTTTCCCAAGGAGGAGTCCTGTCTCTGTGTAAAGCCCCGGTCCTATGTCCTGTCCCCAAGGAGGGGTCCTGTCTCTGTGTAAAGCCCCGGCCCTATGTCCTGTCGCCAAGGAGGGGTCCTGTCTCTGTGTAAAGCCCCGGCCCTATGTCCTGTCCCCAAGGAGGGGTCCTGTCTCTGTGTAAAGCCCCGGCCCTATGTCCTGTCCCCAAGGAGGGGACTTGTCTCTGTGTAAAGCCCCATCCCTATGTCCTGTCCCCAAGAAGGTGTCCTGTCTCTGTGTAAAGCCCTGGCACTATGTCCTGTCTCTGTGTAAAGCCCCGGCACTATGTCCTGTCCCCAAGGAGGAGTCATGTCTCTGTGTAAAGCCCCAGCCCTATGTCCTGTCGCCAAGAGGGGACCTGTCTCTGTGTAAAGCCCCGGCCCTATGTCCTGTCCCCAAGGAGGGGTCCTGTCTCTGTGTAAAGCCCCGGCCCTATGTCCTGTCCCCAAGGAGGGGTCCTTTCTCAGTGTAAAGCCCCGGCCCTATGTCCTGTCACCAAGGAAGGGACCTGTCTCTGTGTAAAGCCCCGGCACTATGTCCTGTCCCCAAGGAGGGGTCCTGTCTCTGTGTAAAGCCCCGGCCCTATGTCCTGTCCCCAAGGAGGGGTCCTGTCTTTGTGTAAAGCCCCGGCCCTATGTCCTGTCACCAAGGAAGGGACCATTCTCTGTGTAAAGCCCCGGCCCTATGTCCTGTCCCCAAGGAGGGGTCCTGTCTCTGTGTAAAGCCCCGGCCCTATCTCCTGTCCCCAAGGAGGGGTCCTGACTCAGTGTAAAGCCCCGGCCCTATGTCCTGTTGCCAAGGAGGGGACCTGTCTCTGTGTAAAGCACCGGCCCTATGTCCTGTCCCCAAGGAGGGGTCCTGTCTCTGTGTAAAGCCCCGGCCCTATGTCCTGTCCCCAAGGAGGGGACCTGTCTCTGTGTAAAGCCCCATCCCTATGCCCTGTCCCCAAGAAGGTGTCCTGTCACTGTGTAAAGCCCCGGCACTATGTCCTGTCTCTGTGTAAAGCCCCGGCACTATGTCCTGTCCCCAAGGAGGAGTCATGTCTCTGTGTAAAGCCCCAGCCCTATGTCCTGTCGCCAAGAGGGGACCTGTCTCTGTGTAAAGCCCCGGCCCTATGTCCTGTCCCCAAGGAGGGGTCCTGTCTCTGTGTAAAGCCCTGGCCCTATGTCCTGTCCCCAAGGAGGGGTCCTTTCTCAGTGTAAAGCCCCGGCCCTATGTCCTGTCACCAAGGAAGGGACCTGTCTCTGTGTAAAGCCCCGGCCCTATGTCCTGTCCCCAAGGAGGGGTCCTGTCTCTGTGTAAAGCCCCGGCCCTATGTCCTGTCCCCAAGGAGGGGTCCTGTCTCTGTGTAAAGCCCCGGCCCTATGTCCTGTCACCAAGGAAGGGACCTGTCTCTGTGTAAAGCCCCGGCCCTATGTCCTGTCCCCAAGTAGGGGTCCTTTCTCTGTGTAAAGCCCCGGCCCTATGTCCTGTCCCCAAGGAGGGGACCTGTCTCCGTGTAAAGCCCCGGACCTATGTCCTGTCCCCAAGGAGGAGTCCTGTCTCTGTGTAAAGCCCCGGCACTATGTCCTGTCCCCATGAGGGGTCGTGACTCTGTGTAAAGCCCTGGCCCTATGTCCTTTTCCCAACGAGGAGTCCTGTCTCTGTGTAAAGCCCCGGCCCTATGTCCTGTCCCCAAGGAGGGGTCGTGACTCTGTGTAAAGCCCTGGCCCTCTGTCGTGTCCCCAAGGAGGGGTGCATCTCTGTGTAAAGCCCCGGCCCTATGTCCTGTCCCCAAGGAGCAGTCCTGTCTCTGTGTAAAGCCCCGGCCCTATGTCCTGTCCCCAAGGAGGGGACCTGTCTCTGTGTAAAGCCCTGGCCCTATGTCCTGTCGCCAAGGAGGGGTCCTGTCTCTGTGTAAAGCCCCGGCCCTATGTCCTGTCCCGAAGGAGGGGACCTGTCTCTGTGTAAAGCCCCGGCCCTATGTCCTGTCGCCAAGGAGGGGTCCTGTCTCTGTGTAAAGCCCCGGCCCTATGTCCTGTCCCCAAGGAGGGGTCCTGTCTCTGTGTAAAGCCCCGGCACTATGTCCTGTCACCAAGGAGGGGACCTGTCTCTGTGTAAAGCCCCATCCCTATGTGCTGTCCCCAAGAAGGAGTCCTGTCTCTGTGTAAAGCCCCGGCACTATGTCCTGTCCCCAAGGAGGAGTCATGTCTCTGTGTAAAGCCCCAGCCCTATGTCCTGTCGCCAAGAAGGGGGTGCTGTCTCTGTGTAAAGCCCCGGCCCTCTGTCCTGTCACCAAGGAGGGGTCCTGTCTCTGTGTAAAGCACCGGCCCTATGTCCTGTCCCCAAGGAGGGGACCTGACTCTGTGTAAATTCCTGGCCCTTTGCCCTGTCCCCAAGGAGGGGACCAGTCTCTGTGTAAAGCCCAGGCCCAATGCCCTTTCCACAAGGAGGGGTCCTGTCTCTGTGTAAATCCCTGGCCCTATGTCCTGTCGCCAAGGAGGGGTCCTGTCTCTGTGTAAAGCCCCGGCCCTATGTCCTGTCCCCAAGGAGGGGTCCTGTCTCTGTGTAAAGCCCCGGCCCTATGTCCTGTCCCCAAGGAGGGGACCTGTCTCTGTGTAAAGCCCCATCCCTATGTCCTGTCCCCAAGAAGGAGTCCTGTCTCTGTGTATAGCCCCGGCACTATGTCCTGTCCCCAAGGAGGGGACCTGTCTCTGTGTAAAGCCCCGGCCCTATGTCCTGTCCCCAAGGAGGGGTCCTGTCTCTGTGTAAAGCCCCGGCCCTATGTCCTGTCCCCAACGAGGAGTCCTGTCTCTGTGTAAAGCCCTGGCCCTATGTCCTGTCCCCAAGGAGGGGTCGTGACTCTGTGTAAAGCCCTGGCCCTCTGTCGTGTCCCCAAGGAGGGGACCTGTCTCTGTGTAAAGCCCCGGCCTTATGTCCTGTCCCCAAGGAGGGGTCCTGACTCTGTGTAAAGCCCCGGCCCTATGTCCTTTTCCCAAGGAGGGGACCTGACTCTGTGTAAAGCCCCATCCCTATGTCCTGTCCCCAAGGAGGGGTCCTTACTCTGTGTAAAGCCCCGGCCCTATGTCCTGTCCCCAAGGAGGGGTCCTGTCTCTGTGTAAAGCCCCGGCCCTATGTCCTTTTCCCATGGAGGGGACCTGTCTCTGTGTAAAGCCCCATCCCTATGTCCTGTCCCCAAGGAGGGGTCCTGTCTCTGTGTAAAGCCCCGGCCCTATGTCCTGTCCACAAGGAGGGGACCTGACTCTGTGTAAAGCCCTGGCCCTATGTCCTGTCGCCAAGGAGGGGACCTGTCTCTGTGTAAGCCCCATCCCTATGTCCTGTCCCCAAGAAGGAGTCCTGTCTCTGTGTAAAGCCCCGGCCCTATGTCCTGTCGCCAAGGAAGGGACCTGTCTCTGTGTAAAGCCCCGGACCTATGTCCTGTCGCCAAGGAAGGGACCTGTCTCCGTGTAAAGCCCCGGACCTATGTCCTGTCCCCAAGGAGGAGTCCTGTCTCTGTGTAAAGCCCCGGCACTATGTCCTGTCCCCAAGGAGGGGTCGTGACTCTGTGTAAAGCCCTGGCCCTATGTCCTTTTCCCAACGAGGAGTCCTGTCTCTGTGTAAAGCCCTGGCCCTATGTCCTGTCCCCAAGGAGGGGTCGTGACTCTGTGTAAAGCCCTGGTCCTATGTCCTGTCCCCAAGGAGGAGTCCTGTCTCTGTGTAAAGCCCCGGCCCTCTGTCGTGTCCCCAAGGAGGGGTCCTGACTCTGTGTAAAGCCCCGGCCCTTTGTCCTTTTCCCAAGGAGTTGTCATGTCTCTGTGTAACGTCCCGGCCCTATGTCCTGTCCCCAAGGAGGGGTCCCGTCTCTGTGTAAAGCCCCGGCCGTATGTCCTTTTCCCATGGAGGGGACCTGTCTCTGTGTAAAGCCCCGGCCCTATGTCCTGTCCCCAAGGAGGAGTCCTGTCTCTGTGTAAAGCCCCGGCCCTATGTCCTGTCCACAAGAAGGGGTCCTGACTCTGTGTAAAGCCCCGGCCCTATGTCCTGTCCCCAAGGAGGAGTCATGTCTCTGTGTAAAGCCCCAGCCCTATGTCCTGTCCCCAAGGAGGGGACCTGTATATGTGTAAAGCCCCGGCCCTATGTCCTGTCGCCAAGGAGGGGACCTGTCTCTGTGTAAAGCCCCGGCCCTATGTCCTTTTCCCAAGGAGGAGTCCTGACTCTTTGTAAAGCCCCGGCCCTATGTGCTGTCCCCAAGGAGGGGTCCTGTCTCTGTGTAAAGCCCCAGCCCTATGTCCTGTCGCCAAGGAGGAGACCTGTCTCTGTGTAAAGCCCCGGCCCCATGTCCTGTCGCCAAGGAGGAGACCTGTCTCTGTGTAAAGCCCCGGCCCTATGTCCTGTTCCCAAGGAGGTGTCCTGACTCTGTGTAAAGCCCTGGCCCTATATCCAGTCCCCAAGGAGGGGTCCTGACTCTGTGTAAAGCCCTGGCCCTATGCCCTGTCCCAAAGGAGGGGTCCTGTCTCTGTGTAAAGCCCCGGCCTTATGTCCTTTTCCGAACAAGGAGTCCTGTCTCTGTGTAAAGCCCTGGCCCTATGTCCTGTCCCCAAGGAGGGGTCCTGACTCTGTGTAAAGCTCCGGCCCTATGTCCTTTTCCCAAGGAGGAGTCCTGTCTCTGTGTAAAGCCCCGGACCTATGTCCTGTCCCCAATGTGGGGTCCTGACTCTGTGTAAAGCTCCGGCCCTATGTCCTTTTCCCAAGGAGGAGTCCTGTCTCTGTGTGAAGCCCCAGCCCTATGTCCTGTCCCCAA
Source organism: Hypanus sabinus (assembly GCF_030144855.1). Taxonomy (NCBI): domain Eukaryota; kingdom Metazoa; phylum Chordata; class Chondrichthyes; order Myliobatiformes; family Dasyatidae; genus Hypanus; species Hypanus sabinus. Next base: position 109,553,196 of record NC_082711.1, on the reverse strand, counting down.
GGAGGGGTCCTGTCTCTGTGTAAAGCCCCGGCCCTATGTCCTGTCGCAAAGGAAGGGACCTGTCTCTGTGTAAAGCCCCGGCCCTATGTCCTGTCCCCAAGGAGGGGACCTGTCTCCGTGTAAAGCCCCGGACCTATGTCCTGTCCCCAAGGAGGTATCCTGTCTCTGTGTAAAGCCCCGGCACTATGTCCTGTCCCCAAGGAGGGTTTGTGACTCTGTGTAAAGCCCTGGCTCTATGTCCTGTCCCCAAGGATGGGTCGTGACTCTGTGTAAAGCCCTGGCCCTATGTCCTGTCCCCAAGGAGGGGTCGTGACTCTGTGTAAAGCCCTGGCCCTATGTCCTGTCCCCAAGGAGGAGTCCTGTCTCTGTGTTAAGCCCCGGCCCTCTGTCGTGTCCCCAAGGAGGGGTCCTGTCTCTGTGTAAAGCCCCGGCCCTATGTCCTGTCCCCAAGGAGGGGTCCTGACTCTGTGTAAAGCCCCGGCCCTATGTCCTGTCCCCAAGGAGGGGTCCTGTCTCTGTGTAAAGCCCCGGCCCTATGTCCTGTCGCCAAGGAAGGGTCCTGTCTCTGTGTAAAGCCCCGGCACTATGTCCTGTCCCCAAGGAGGGGTCGTGACTCTGTGTAAAGCCCTGGCCCTATGTCCTTTTCCCAACGAGGAGACCTGTCTCTGTGTAAAGCCCTGGCCCTATGTCCTGTCCCCAAGGAGGAGTCCTGTCTCTGTGTAAAGCCCCGGCCCTCTGTCGTGTCCCCAAGGAGGGGTCCTGTCTCTGTGTAAAGCCCCGGCCCTATGTCCTGTCCCCAAGGAGGGGTCCTGTCTCTGTGTAAAGCCCCATCCCTATGTCCTGTCCCCAAGAAGGAGTCCTGTCTCTGTGTAAAGCCCCGGCACTATGTCCTGTCCCCAAGGAGGGGTCCTGTCTCTGTGTAAAGCCCCGGCCCTCTGTCCTGTCACCAAGGAGGGGTCCTGTCTCTGTGTAAAGCACCGGCCCTATGTCCTGTCCCCAAGGAGGGGACCAGTCTCTGTGTAAAGCCCAGGCCCAATGCCCTTTCCACAAGGAGGGGTCCTGTCTCTGTGTGAATCCCTGGCCCTATGTCCTTTTCCCATGGAGGGGACCTGTCTCTGTGTAAAGCCCCGGCCCTATGTCCTTTTCCCATGGAGGGGACGTCTCTGTGTAAAGCCCCATCCCTATGTCCTGTCCCCAAGGAGGGGTCCTGTCTCTGTGTAAAGCCCCGGCCCTATGTCCTGTCCCCAAGGAGGAGTCCTGACTCTGTGTAAAGCCCCAGCCCTATGTCCTGTCCCCAAGGAGGGGTCCTGTCTCTGTGTAAAGCCCCGGCCCTATGTCCTGTCCCCAAGGATGGGTCCTGACTCTGTGTAAAGCCCTGGCCCTATGTCCTGTCGCCAAGGAGGGGACCTGTCTCTGTGTAAGCCCCATCCCTATGTCCTGTCCCCAAGAAGGAGTCCTGTCTCTGTGTAAAGCCCCGGCCCTATGTCCTGTCGCCAAGGAAGGGACCTGTCTCTGTGTAAAGCCCCGGACCTATGTCCTGTCGCCAAGGAAGGGACCTGTCTCCGTGTAAAGCCCCGGACCTATGTCCTGTCCCCAAGGAGGAGTCCTGTCTCTGTGTAAAGCCCCGGCACTATGTCCTGTCCCCAAGGAGGGGTCGTGACTCTGTGTAAAGCCCTGGCCCTATGTCCTTTTCCCAACGAGGAGTCCTGTCTCTGTGTAAAGCCCTGGCCCTATGTCCTGTCCCCAAGGAGGGGTCGTGACTCTGTGTAAAGCCCTGGTCCTATGTCCTGTCCCCAAGGAGGAGTCCTGTCTCTGTGTAAAGCCCCGGCCCTCTGTCGTGTCCCCAAGGAGGGGTCCTGACTCTGTGTAAAGCCCCGGCCCTTTGTCCTTTTCCCAAGGAGTTGTCATGTCTCTGTGTAACGTCCCGGCCCTATGTCCTGTCCCCAAGGATGGGTCCCGTCTCTGTGTAAAGCCCCGGCCGTATGTCCTTTTCCCATGGAGGGGACCTGTCTCTGTGTAAAGCCCCGGCCCTATGTCCTGTCCCCAAGGAGGAGTCCTGTCTCTGTGTAAAGCCCCGGCCCTATGTCCTGTCCACAAGAAGGGGTCCTGACTCTGTGTAAAGCCCCGGCCCTATGTCCTGTCCCCAAGGAGGAGTCATGTCTCTGTGTAAAGCCCCAGCCCTATGTCCTGTCCCCAAGGAGGGGACCTGTATATGTGTAAAGCCCCGGCCCTATGTCCTGTCGCCAAGGAGGGGACCTGTCTCTATGTAAAGCCCCGGCCCTATGTCCTTTTCCCAAGGAGGAGTCCTGACTCTTTGTAAAGCCCCGGCCCTATGTGCTGTCCCCAAGGAGGGGTCCTGTCTCTGTGTAAAGCCCCAGCCCTATGTCCTGTCGCCAAGGAGGAGACCTGTCTCTGTGTAAAGCCCCGGCCCCATGTCCTGTCGCCAAGGAGGAGACCTGTCTCTGTGTAAAGCCCCGGCCCTATGTCCTGTTCCCAAGGAGGTGTCCTGACTCTGTGTAAAGCCCTGGCCCTATATCCAGTCCCCAAGGAGGGGTCCTGACTCTGTGTAAAGCCCTGGCCCTATGCCCTGTCCCAAAGGAGGGGTCCTGTCTCTGTGTAAAGCCCCGGCCTTATGTCCTTTTCCGAACAAGGAGTCCTGTCTCTGTGTAAAGGCCTGGCCCTATGTCCTGTCCCCAAGGAGGGGTCCTGACTCTGTGTAAAGCTCCGGCCCTATGTCCTTTTCCCAAGGAGGAGTCCTGTCTCTGTGTAAAGCCCCGGACCTATGTCCTGTCCCCAATGAGGGGTCCTGACTCTGTGTAAAGCTCCGGCCCTATGTCCTTTTCCCAAGGAGGAGTCCTGTCTCTGTGTGAAGCCCCAGCCCTATGTCCTGTCCCCAAGGAGGGGTCCTGTCTCTGTGTAAAGCCCCGGCCCTATGTCCTGTCGCAAAGGAAGGGACCTGTCTCTGTGTAAAGCCCCGGCCCTATGTCCTGTCCCCAAGGAGGGGACCTGTCTCCGTGTAAAGCCCCGGACCTATGTCCTGTCCCCAAGGAGGTATCCTGTCTCTGTGTAAAGCCCCGGCACTATGTCCTGTCCCCAAGGAGGGTTTGTGACTCTGTGTAAAGCCCTGGCTCTATGTCCTGTCCCCAAGGATGGGTCGTGACTCTGTGTAAAGCCCTGGCCCTATGTCCTGTCCCCAAGGAGGGGTCGTGACTCTGTGTAAAGCCCTGGCCCTATGTCCTGTCCCCAAGGAGGAGTCCTGTCTCTGTGTTAAGCCCCGGCCCTCTGTCGTGTCCCCAAGGAGGGGTCCTGTCTCTGTGTAAAGCCCCGGCCCTATGTCCTGTCCCCAAGGAGGGGTCGTGACTCTGTGTAAAGCCCCGGCCCTATGTCCTGTCCCCAAGGAGGGGTCCTGTCTCTGTGTAAAGCCCCGGCCCTATGTCCTGTCGCCAAGGAAGGGTCCTGTCTCTGTGTAAAGCCCCGGCACTATGTCCTGTCCCCAAGGAGGGGTCGTGACTCTGTGTAAAGCCCTGGCCCTATGTCCTTTTCCCAACGAGGAGACCTGTCTCTGTGTAAAGCCCTGGCCCTATGTCCTGTCCCCAAGGAGGAGTCCTGTCTCTGTGTAAAGCCCCGGCCCTCTGTCGTGTCCCCAAGGAGGGGTCCTGTCTCTGTGTAAAGCCCCGGCCCTATGTCCTGTCCCCAAGGAGGGGTCCTGTCTCTGTGTAAAGCCCCATCCCTATGTCCTGTCCCCAAGAAGGAGTCCTGTCTCTGTGTAAAGCCCCGGCACTATGTCCTGTCCCCAAGGAGGGGTCCTGTCTCTGTGTAAAGCCCCGGCCCTCTGTCCTGTCACCAAGGAGGGGTCCTGTCTCTGTGTAAAGCACCGGCCCTATGTCCTGTCCCCAAGGAGGGGACCAGTCTCTGTGTAAAGCCCAGGCCCAATGCCCTTTCCACAAGGAGGGGTCCTGTCTCTGTGTGAATCCCTGGCCCTATGTCCTTTTCCCATGGAGGGGACCTGTCTCTGTGTAAAGCCCCGGCCCTATGTCCTTTTCCCATGGTGGGGACGTCTCTGTGTAAAGCCCCATCCCTATGTCCTGTCCCCAAGGAGGGGTCCTGTCTCTGTGTAAAGCCCCGGCCTTATGTCCTTTTCCGAACAAGGAGTCCTGTCTCTGTGTAAAGCCCTGGCCCTATGTCCTGTCCCCAATGAGGGGTCCTGACTCTGTGTAAAGCTCCGGCCCTATGTCCTTTTCCCAAGGAGGAGTCCTGTCTCTGTGTGAAGCCCCAGCCCTATGTCCTGTCCCCAAGGAGGGGTCCTGTCTCTGTGTAAAGCCCCGGCCCTATGTCCTGTCGCAAAGGAAGGGACCTGTCTCTGTGTAAAGCCCCGGCCCTATGTCCTGTCCCCAAGGAGGGGTCGTGACTCTGTGTAAAGCCCTGGTCCTATGTCCTGTCCCCAAGGAGGAGTCCTGTCTCTGTGTAAAGCCCCGGCCCTCTGTCGTGTCCCCAAGGAGGGGTCCTGACTCTGTGTAAAGCCCCGGCCCTTTGTCCTTTTCCCAAGGAGTTGTCATGTCTCTGTGTAACGTCCCGGCCCTATGTCCTGTCCCCAAGGATGGGTCCCGTCTCTGTGTAAAGCCCCGGCCGTATGTCCTTTTCCCATGGAGGGGACCTGTCTCTGTGTAAAGCCCCGGCCCTATGTCCTGTCCCCAAGGAGGAGTCCTGTCTCTGTGTAAAGCCCCGGCCCTATGTCCTGTCCACAAGAAGGGGTCCTGACTCTGTGTAAAGCCCCGGCCCTATGTCCTGTCCCCAAGGAGGAGTCATGTCTCTGTGTAAAGCCCCAGCCCTATGTCCTGTCCCCAAGGAGGGGACCTGTATATGTGTAAAGCCCCGGCCCTATGTCCTGTCGCCAAGGAGGGGACCTGTCTCTATGTAAAGCCCCGGCCCTATGTCCTTTTCCCAAGGAGGAGTCCTGACTCTTTGTAAAGCCCCGGCCCTATGTGCTGTCCCCAAGGAGGGGTCCTGTCTCTGTGTAAAGCCCCAGCCCTATGTCCTGTCGCCAAGGAGGAGACCTGTCTCTGTGTAAAGCCCCGGCCCCATGTCCTGTCGCCAAGGAGGAGACCTGTCTCTGTGTAAAGCCCCGGCCCTATGTCCTGTTCCCAAGGAGGTGTCCTGACTCTGTGTAAAGCCCTGGCCCTATATCCAGTCCCCAAGGAGGGGTCCTGACTCTGTGTAAAGCCCTGGCCCTATGCCCTGTCCCAAAGGAGGGGTCCTGTCTCTGTGTAAAGCCCCGGCCTTATGTCCTTTTCCGAACAAGGAGTCCTGTCTCTGTGTAAAGGCCTGGCCCTATGTCCTGTCCCCAAGGAGGGGTCCTGACTCTGTGTAAAGCTCCGGCCCTATGTCCTTTTCCCAAGGAGGAGTCCTGTCTCTGTGTAAAGCCCCGGACCTATGTCCTGTCCCCAATGAGGGGTCCTGACTCTGTGTAAAGCTCCGGCCCTATGTCCTTTTCCCAAGGAGGAGTCCTGTCTCTGTGTGAAGCCCCAGCCCTATGTCCTGTCCCCAAGGAGGGGTCCTGTCTCTGTGTAAAGCCCCGGCCCTATGTCCTGTCGCAAAGGAAGGGACCTGTCTCTGTGTAAAGCCCCGGCCCTATGTCCTGTCCCCAAGGAGGGGACCTGTCTCCGTGTAAAGCCCCGGACCTATGTCCTGTCCCCAAGGAGGTATCCTGTCTCTGTGTAAAGCCCCGGCACTATGTCCTGTCCCCAAGGAGGGTTTGTGACTCTGTGTAAAGCCCTGGCTCTATGTCCTGTCCCCAAGGATGGGTCGTGACTCTGTGTAAAGCCCTGGCCCTATGTCCTGTCCCCAAGGAGGGGTCGTGACTCTGTGTAAAGCCCTGGCCCTATGTCCTGTCCCCAAGGAGGAGTCCTGTCTCTGTGTTAAGCCCCGGCCCTCTGTCGTGTCCCCAAGGAGGGGTCCTGTCTCTGTGTAAAGCCCCGGCCCTATGTCCTGTCCCCAAGGAGGGGTCCTGACTCTGTGTAAAGCCCCGGCCCTATGTCCTGTCCCCAAGGAGGGGTCCTGTCTCTGTGTAAAGCCCCGGCCCTATGTCCTGTCGCCAAGGAAGGGTCCTGTCTCTGTGTAAAGCCCCGGCACTATGTCCTGTCCCCAAGGAGGGGTCGTGACTCTGTGTAAAGCCCTGGCCCTATGTCCTTTTCCCAACGAGGAGACCTGTCTCTGTGTAAAGCCCTGGCCCTATGTCCTGTCCCCAAGGAGGAGTCCTGTCTCTGTGTAAAGCCCCGGCCCTCTGTCGTGTCCCCAAGGAGGGGTCCTGTCTCTGTGTAAAGCCCCGGCCCTATGTCCTGTCCCCAAGGAGGGGTCCTGTCTCTGTGTAAAGCCCCATCCCTATGTCCTGTCCCCAAGAAGGAGTCCTGTCTCTGTGTAAAGCCCCGGCACTATGTCCTGTCCCCAAGGAGGGGTCCTGTCTCTGTGTAAAGCCCCGGCCCTCTGTCCTGTCACCAAGGAGGGGTCCTGTCTCTGTGTAAAGCACCGGCCCTATGTCCTGTCCCCAAGGAGGGGACCAGTCTCTGTGTAAAGCCCAGGCCCAATGCCCTTTCCACAAGGAGGGGTCCTGTCTCTGTGTGAATCCCTGGCCCTATGTCCTTTTCCCATGGAGGGGACCTGTCTCTGTGTAAAGCCCCGGCCCTATGTCCTTTTCCCATGGTGGGGACGTCTCTGTGTAAAGCCCCATCCCTATGTCCTGTCCCCAAGGAGGGGTCCTGTCTCTGTGTAAAGCCCCGGCCTTATGTCCTTTTCCGAACAAGGAGTCCTGTCTCTGTGTAAAGCCCTGGCCCTATGTCCTGTCCCCAATGAGGGGTCCTGACTCTGTGTAAAGCTCCGGCCCTATGTCCTTTTCCCAAGGAGGAGTCCTGTCTCTGTGTGAAGCCCCAGCCCTATGTCCTGTCCCCAAGGAGGGGTCCTGTCTCTGTGTAAAGCCCCGGCCCTATGTCCTGTCGCAAAGGAAGGGACCTGTCTCTGTGTAAAGCCCCGGCCCTATGTCCTGTCCCCAAGGAGGGGACCTGTCTCCGTGTAAAGCCCCGGACCTATGTCCTGTCCCCAAGGAGGTATCCTGTCTCTGTGTAAAGCCCCGGCACTATGTCCTGTCCCCAAGGAGGGTTTGTGACTCTGTGTAAAGCCCTGGCTCTATGTCCTGTCCCCAAGGATGGGTCGTGACTCTGTGTAAAGCCCTGGCCCTATGTCCTGTCCCCAAGGAGGGGTCGTGACTCTGTGTAAAGCCCTGGCCCTATGTCCTGTCCCCAAGGAGGAGTCCTGTCTCTGTGTTAAGCCCCGGCCCTCTGTCGTGTCCCCAAGGAGGGGTCCTGTCTCTGTGTAAAGCCCCGGCCCTATGTCCTGTCCCCAAGGAGGGGTCCTGACTCTGTGTAAAGCCCCGGCCCTATGTCCTGTCCCCAAGGAGGGGTCCTGTCTCTGTGTAAAGCCCCGGCCCTATGTCCTGTCGCCAAGGAAGGGTCCTGTCTCTGTGTAAAGCCCCGGCACTATGTCCTGTCCCCAAGGAGGGGTCGTGACTCTGTGTAAAGCCCTGGCCCTATGTCCTTTTCCCAACGAGGAGACCTGTCTCTGTGTAAAGCCCTGGCCCTATGTCCTGTCCCCAAGGAGGAGTCCTGTCTCTGTGTAAAGCCCCGGCCCTCTGTCGTGTCCCCAAGGAGGGGTCCTGTCTCTGTGTAAAGCCCCGGCCCTATGTCCTGTCCCCAAGGAGGGGTCCTGTCTCTGTGTAAAGCCCCATCCCTATGTCCTGTCCCCAAGAAGGAGTCCTGACTCTGTGTAAAGCCCCGGCACTATGTCCTGTCCCCAAGGAGGGGTCCTGTCTCTGTGTAAAGCCCCGGCCCTCTGTCCTGTCACCAAGGAGGGGTCCTGTCTCTGTGTAAAGCACCGGCCCTATGTCCTGTCCCCAAGGAGGGGACCAGTCTCTGTGTAAAGCCCAGGCCCAATGCCCTTTCCACAAGGAGGGGTCCTGTCTCTGTGTGAATCCCTGGCCCTATGTCCTTTTCCCATGGAGGGGACCTGTCTCTGTGTAAAGCCCCGGCCCTATGTCCTTTTCCCATGGTGGGGACGTCTCTGTGTAAAGCCCCATCCCTATGTCCTGTCCCCAAGGAGGGGTCCTGTCTCTGTGTAAAGCCCCGGCCCTATGTCCTGTCCCCAAGGAGGAGTCCTGACTCTGTGTAAAGCCCCAGCCCTATGTCCTGTCCCCAAGGAGGGGTCCTGTCTCTGTGTAAAGCCCCGGCCCTATGTCCTGTCCCCAAGGATGGGTCCTGACTCTGTGTAAAGCCCCGGCCCTATGTCCTTTTCCCAAGGAGGAGTCCTGTCTCTGTGTAAAGCCCCGGCCCTATGTCCTGTCCCCAAGGAGGGGTCCTGACTCTGTGTAAAGCCCTGGCCCTATGTCCTGTCCCCAAGGAGGAGTCATGTCTCTGTGTAAAGCCCCAGCCCTATGACCTGTCGCCAAGGAGGGGACCTGTCTCTGTGTAAAGCCCCGGCCCTATGTCCTTTCCCCAAGGAGGGGACCTGTCTCTGTGTAAAGCCCCGGCCCTATGTCCTGTCCCCAAGGAGGGGTCCTGTCTCTGTGTAAAGCCCCAGCCCTATGTCCTGTCGCCAAGGAGGAGACCTGTCTCTGTGTAAAGCCCCGGCCCTATGTCCTGTCCCCAACGAGGGGTCCTGTCTCTGTGTAAAGCCCCAGCCCTATGTCCTGTCGCCAAGGAGGAGACCTGTCTCTGTGTAAAGCCCCGGCCCTATGTCCTGTCGCCAAGGAGGGGACCTGTCTCTGTGTAAAGCCCCGGCCCTATGTCCTGTTCCCAAGGAGGGGTCCTGACTCTGTGTAAAGCCCCGGCACTATGTCCTGTCCCCAAGGAGTGGTCCTGACTCTGTGTAAAGCCCTGGCCCTATGCCCTGTCCCCAAGGAGGGGTCCTGACTCTGTGTAAAGCCCTGGCCATATGCCCTGTCCCCAAGGAGGGGTCCTGACTCTGTGTAAAGCCCTGGCCCTATGTCCTGTCCCCAAGGAGTGGTCCTGACTCTGTGTAAAGCCCTGGCCCTATGCCCTGTCCCCAAGGAGGGGTCCTGTCTCTGTGTAAAGCCCCGGCCTTATGTCCTTTTCCCAACAAGGAGTCCTGTCTCTGTGTAAAGCCCTGGCCCTATGTCCTGTCCCCAAGGAGGGGTCCTGTCTCTGTGTAAAGCCCCGGCCCTATGTCCTGTCCCCAAGGATGGGTCCTGACTCTGTGTAAAGCCCCGGCCCTATGTCCTTTTCCCAAGGAGGAGTCCTGTCTCTGTGTAAAGCCCCGGCCCTATGTCCTGTCCCCAAGGAGGGGTCCTGACTCTGTGTAAAGCCCTGGCCCTATGTCCTGTCCCCAAGGAGGAGTCATGTCTCTGTGTAAAGCCCCAGCCCTATGTCCTGTCGCCAAGGAGGGGACCTGTCTCTGTGTAAAGCCCCGGCCCTATGTCCTGTCGCCAAGGAGGAGACCTGTCTCTGTGTAAAGCCCCGGCCCTATGTCCTGTCCCCAACGAGGGGTCC